>NC_142952.1:24537329-24559829 GCF_046866305.1 Octopus bimaculoides
GGACATTGCAATGGCACACATCATTGTCAGTTTACAGGATCATGTTATTGAGGCTGAGGATGCTTCTGGTCCTTATGCAGGATCAACTCTGCTAATCCCAAGAATACCGCATGTATCTCAAGAAATAGGATTTCCATTCGCATTTACACGCAAACAATTTCCTGTCAAGCCAGCTTTTGCCTTGACGTGCAACAAGGCACAGGGACAGATTGGAATATATCTTCCGACACAATTCGTCTCGCATGGTCAGCTGTATGTTGCATTATCTAGAGTTCGAAAGAAGGCTTATGTAAAAATATTGGCTGAGAGAAATGGAAACAGTATGATTACTGGCATTTGTGTCTACAAGGAGCTACTACTTTAAAGCAAAATGTGCTTTTGTAGCAAGTTTCAGTAAATAGAATTAACACATAAATTATATGTGTGGAATTAAATTTTGGCATATTTCTACACACGCTGAATGAATGATATCGTTATATTAGATCATTTTAAATTTAGGCATATTTGAAAAAGTAAGGAAACATCATTCCCATGTGTTCTCACAGCACCAGACTTTTGTGTGTGTGTGTGTGTGTATCCCTCCCCTTTCCATCTATCTATCTATCTATCTATCTATCTATCTATCTATCTATCTATCTATCTATCTTTCTATCTATCTATCTATCTATGCACACCTAAGTAAGTTCTACCAATTATTAATAATAAATATATATAAACAGATTGACTCTTTAAAAAAGAGAGATTATGACTGATAAAATAATGAAAGCAATACTAAGCGAGTGAGCAGTATTAAACAAAGACGTAAAATATAAAAATTATTAGAATTGGAAATCAAATGTGGAAATATTATAGAGTGGCTAGCAGAAAACTGCCGGGAGGACGATCTTTCTGCCAGAAAATATAAGAAAGTTAAACAGCAATTTTGTGGATTAAAATGACGGCATAAAATTTCAATGTCTTATTTTGCGCGTGCGCTTTGTTAGAGATTATTATAAGCTAATTCTTCGTACTACATATTTTATATTGTGTAGTGGAAAGGTGATTGACCAGGAAGGAGAAAGAGAGACGTCGCAAGAAGACCGGTAGTAGACGAGATGACGTCACATCGGCGAGCGACAGGGCACCTATCTCCCTTTTTTAGGCAAGACATGCTGCTATCAGTAGTGTGAAGTGATCCAAGCTGGCGAGATATCGGTAGAGTCAATACATGATAACAACTGAATGACCTGGCCGCAGTTCCCGATTGTGACTCGAGGTAAGAGCAACTATATTTTCATGCCTTTAAACTACTCAGCTTTTCTTAAACCCAGTCAATACGTCTAACCGAAAGTGTACAAGGAACACCGACGGGGTGGAGGTGGGTGGGGAGAAGAAACAATGAACCATCACTTTGGAAATGAAGCATGAAATTGTAATAATGCATGATGACGGTACAACTGTAAAAAACATTTGTTTGAAATTTTCACTTAACTCGTCAACTGTCTGCACAGTTCTCAAAGAAAAAAAATATTTATCTCAAGTGAGAAATGTGCAGCCTTTGCAATCAACCTGGACTCGTAAAAGAAATGCTGGAAGCATTATTCCGGAAGTGAAAAAAACTTTTAAATGCATGGATAAATGACAAAACACAAAGCATGCTTATGAATGTTAATCAAGCGTCGATTTGTAGCAAAGCATTACTTTTCAGTTTGCTTAAAGAAACGAAAGGTGACACAAACGAAACTTTTGTTGCAAGCAGAGAATGGTTTGATTGATTAAAAATCGATATGGGTGGCATTCCGTTAGAGAAGCATCAAATGCTGATGTCGGTGCAGTAGAAAATTTTTCAGAAACATTGGCAGAAATAATTGAAGAAGGGGCTATATGCCGCAACTGATTTTTAATGTCGATGAAACAGGACTTTTCTGGAAACGTATGCCATCCAGAAGTTACATTGCTAAGGAAGAATCTGCGCTTCCTGGTTCTAAAGTTGCAAAAGATCGAATTGCATCCGGGGATTTAAAAATAAAATCGATGATTGTTTATCGATCGGAAAATCCAGTCATATGGAAATCTAATAAAAAAGTTTGGGGTACAGCAACATTATTTGAAAAAATGGTTTTCATATCACTTTGTGACGGAAGTTAAGAAGTACTGTGAGAAAAACGAACTTCCATTTCATATAATGTTGCTTATTGACAATGCACCTAGCCACCCTCCAATTCTGCAGCATCTCCATCTTAATGCCATCACTTTTGCAACCAATGGACCAGGATGTTATTGCAACTTTTAAAGCCCATTATTTGCACTACACATTTGCAATGCTGAATGAAGAAACAGACGGAAAAGGGAGACCAACTGGAATGGAATTCTGGAAAAATCACGTTTATACTGCAGTAAAAATCAGGAAAAGCGTGGGATAGTATCACTTAAAAGAATATGAAGGGCGTTTCGGGGAAAAAAAACTTTGCCCCAATTTCTTAATGATTTTGAGGGTTTTGATTCACTACAAGAAAATGTCAACCCCCCCCCCCCAAAAAAAAACAAGGAATTGTAAACCCGGCAATTGAATAGAATCTCAAAATGTCGGCAAATGACGTAAATGAACTGTTTCAATCACACAGTGAAGAACTCACCATCGAAGAGCTTATTGCAATGCAAGAGCAGGCAACAATAGAAGAGGAAATGGACACTCTCGATGAAACCCCAGTTAATGCATTCACGCTGAAAGGACTCGCGGAAGCATTTCAACATTTGGATAAAACGTTGGAAATTTTTCAAACACAAGATCCTAATTTTGAACGAGGTTCAAGAGTTTCTACTACCATAACAAATGCTTCTGTGTGTTACCGAGAAATTTATAGAGAGGAAAAAAATGCTTCTTCTAGGCAAGCAACTCTTGACTTCTAAAAAGAAATCTACAAGTCCGTCAAAGAGTGCTAGTGAATCGGCGATTGCGTCTACGTGATAGTGTGTGCGAGTCTAGTGCGTGTGAAAATGATTCAGAAAATGATTATAATAATAATATTTTTATTATCTATGATCTTGGCATTCTTTTTACACAAAATATTCCTTACATTCTACTGTTGTTTTATTTCCATTAACTTCCATGTGTCAGAAGGAACAGTCAGTAATGATGTCCACGAAGACATCACATATAAGTCTTATATGATGAGAAAAGGTCAATTTGTCAGAAAAAGCAAAAGAAAACACTACATAAACAAGGCACAAAAAACGAACTTTTTTTACGGACAAAAGAATGAACATATAGGAAAACAGACGAGCCACTTATGGAACTTTTCCTTCATCAGCTGCATCTATTCTAAACTAGGCGTTTCGAAGATGAGGCATAACGCGCTCTAAGAATAGCTCTTTCCGACAAAGCAGATTAAGTGAAACCTGCTATGCGGAGGATTCCAAAGTAGCAAACAGAAACCAACAGAAACAAACGTTGAGAGCCGTCAGGCCGAACGAGATGAGATACTGAACGCTGTGAGATGTGACGAACTTGAGCAGAGAGAGATAGCAGTTCATGTTGCCTTTATGCTGGCCGAATGGAGAAAGAAAGAACTGATCACAGGTCATGTGTGATCAACGAGGAGTGGTAGAGAGAGGAAAAGGGAGGAAGCTGAACATAGGTGAGTGACGAGACACAAGGCGGAAGAGTAAGAGAGAGGTATAGCAGTGAAGGAGAGAAGCAAGGACAACAGAAGGAAGAAGAACGGGAGGGGGAGATAGATAAGAAGAAAGATAGATAGATAGATAGATAGCTAGATAGATAGCTAGATAGATACATTTCTTTTATTAGCCACACGGGGCTCAACGAAGATGGGACAGATACAATGTAGAGCTTTTCTTTTTGGGAGGGGGAAAGAAAAAAAAAAGAAAAGGGGGGGTCGATCAAAAGGGATCGTAGGAAGGAAAAGGGGGTAGTTCGATCAAAAGGGATCAAAAAAAAAAAAAAAAGGCCGATCAATAGGGATCGTGTATCACACAGTAATGTTCTCGTGTAAAAGGAGGGGAGGACAGTTTAGGTTTGGCCGTGGAAAGAAAAGCCTGCGGAAAAGACCACGGTAACCTTGGTCAATATTCTCATTGAAGAAACTATAACAGTAAGTGACTCTCTTTTGCCTTTTTGTTTTCTTTTTTTTTCTTGGATTTTTTTTTATTTTTATTTTTTTTTTTAGTTCATAGGGTTATGCTCAAGATGGCTCCGTCGTTCACATGTGCTATCCTTGCTACATTCACCCATCTTTTTTTGAAGCATTCACTAGACAAGACTTCCCTTTCTACTCTCACCTTCCTCTTCAGGTGATACTTGAAGAAGTTGATGAGAGATTGCCCAGAGAGGAAAGTCTTTGTCTCTAGACCTTTCAGACGCGTCCACCATACACATTCTTTCGCCATAGCCACAAGTACGATGAAAATAGCTCTTCCTTCCCGTTTAAAGAAAGGAGGCGCGACAATATTCACGATAGACTCGGCTGATAGACCGACTCGTCCCACACGCGATAGCAGTTGTTCGACGTAAGCCCACAGCTCGGAAATGGTGGGACACTGTACGAGTGCGTGCAGAACGGTTTCGTCGCTCTGCCGGCATCTCGGACAGGTCGGCCCCGTGTTTCTCGAGCCATGCCTGTAGAGCTTATCCCGAACGGGTAGTGCTTCTCGATAACACTGCCAGGCCAGGGATCTCTGGAAGTTGTCCATAGGTCCCGGTCCGAAGGTCGTCTTAAACAGGCGGGTCAGGTATTCCTCGTCGACGCCCAGGTTCGCCCCGAGATCGTCGTCGTACCTTCCCTCCACTAATCCACTATAGAATGCGTTAGTTGTGATGCAGTCGCTCAAGGTTGACCCGGGTTGTTGGAGTTGCCGAAGAGCAGCGTGACACTCGCGGTGCCATTCGCCCTTCCTCGGCCTCTTCTTGATCCACGACTGCAGTTCGGTCATGGAGACGAGCTGCGGGAAAGCGCGCCGCACAAACGGCGACCACACCTGTTCACCGTTGTCTACGTAGAGCCGGAGATGTCGCAGTCTCAGCGCGTGTCTGCGCATCATCAACCACGGCATGCCCAGTCCTCCTTTTAACGGGTGTTGGCAGCAAACGGATCGCCTAACCATCGGAACGCTTCCTTTCCACAAGAAGCGGAAGAGGATGCGCTCCAGTTTGGTGATGGTAGGGTCGGGACAAGGAACGACGGTCAGGCGGTAGTAGATGACGGACGCGATGTACGTGTTCGCCACCTCCGCCCGACCTTTCAGGGAAAGCTTCCTTTCGGCCCATTGCCGGGCTAGAGTGGCCACCCTTCTCGTTATCTCGTCCCAGTTCTTCTCCGTTTGGAGGTCTGGACCGAACCAGACCCCGAGCAACTCAACCGGACAGTCAGTCCAACGTCCCACGACAGAGGCACTGCTTGACGGCATGAGCTCGCTTCTCCAGGTGCCGAGCCGCAAGCCCACTGACTTATCCCGGTTGATTTTTGCTCCCGTTACCGTTTCGTAGTCTTTCAGTGTCTCGCCGACAAGCTCGATGTGCTTTTGGCTAGACACTATGACGGTGACGTCGTCCGCGTATGCCGACACGCTCGTCCCGCATCCCAACTCTCGCGGGATGCCCCTCAGCGTCGCCAGCTTCCGCAGTAGTGGCTCGAGAGTCAATACGTACAGGAGCGACGAGAGGGGGCATCCCTGACGGACCGAACATGCAATGTCGAATGGTCTTGATAGGTGCCCATTGACGCGAACTACCGAACGGATGCCCCTGTACAAGGCAGCCATCCAGCCGCGGAAAATGGGACCGAAGCCGGCCGCCATGAGGACAGCCTCCAAGTATTGATGGTCTACCCTATCGAAAGCTTTCGATTGATCTAAATTGATCAGGGCCCCACCCATGCCAGGTTCCTTAACTACCCGCTCTATGATGTAGCGCATCAGATGGAGGTTGTCATGGATGCTCCTGCCCGGCACGGCGCACGTTTGCGTCTTGCCGATCAGTTTCTCGATGACAAGCGCCAACCGCTTGGCTAACACCTTGGCCAAAATTTTCATGTCTGCATTGAGCAGAGTGATGGGCCTAAAGTTATCTATGACGTCCCCCTTGTTTGGATCTTTCTTCAGCAGCGTTACGGCTCCTCGGCTCACAAAACCGGGAATGCTCCCGTTCTGCTGCCAGTTGCAGTACACCGCCACCAAGACGTCTCCAAACAAGTCTGGCATACAGTTGTAAAGCTCGTAGGGAAGACCATCCAAGCCTGGAGATTTGTCCCTCGAGCATCCCGCCATCGCGTCCCTCACTTCCGCCGCCGTGATGGCACCTTCGCAGCACTCCGCCTCTCTTGTTGAGAGTCGTGGCAGGCTGTGCAGGTAGGCACTGAAGTCCACCCTGCGTTCTCGCTCGCCACTCGTCCCAAACAGTCGAGTAAAGTGCCGCTGAAAGGCCTCACACATTTTGCCCGGCTCGAGCAGTTCGCGCCCCTGTTCGTCCACCAGAGACCGAATGGTGGCTCTGTTGCCCTGTTGCGCCTCCACCACCCGAGCCTCTCGCGCGGCTCCAACGCCTTCGTTCCTTAGAGCACGCATCCTAGCCCTGACAACGCACCCTTCATGTTTGGCGTTGAAGTGTTGGTCTAGGGCCAACCTCGCTGCCAAAACGTTGGATGCGATGCCACTTCTAATTGCCTCTTCTAGTTTCTTAACTAGTTCACCCTCTACTCTGTTTCTGTCAATGACTAGTGCTTTGCTATACCTAACCGCTTCTGCTTTTATTGCTCTCTTGAGGGCAAACCACCATTTGTTATTGACGATGGCTCCCGTCAAAGCCCTCTTTACTAACGTGCTAATCCGGTCTCTGAAAACTTGTCTCGACGGGAAAGACGCGTTTAGTTTCCAGTAACCGGGGCCCTGCCTATGTGTCTTATCTAAGTCTAGCGTACACGTCACAAGTTTGTGATCCGTGTAGCTGACTATGTGAAATTGTGGACACCCTATGCTATCTCTATCTACTCTCCTACACAGTACTCTATCTAGATATGATCTCGACGACCCGATGCGGTTTGTCCATGTCCACATGGCGCATTCGGATGGTCGAGTCGGTACCTATCAGACAGTTGAAAGCGTCTGAGTAGGTCTTTGAGGCATTTGCATCCCCGTCTATTCCTATCTCTGCCCACATAGTCTAGATGCGTGTCCAAGGTAGCATTCCAATCCTCCACTAAAAGTAAAGGACGAGACGTTCCTAGGAATACTTCTAGACGTCGAAAGAAATCCGACCTACCTGTTAAAGGTGGTGCGTATACTGATATGAGTCGAAAGGCACACCCATCGCTGCCATCGACATCCAGAACAACCAATCTACCCTCCGGGTCTATGAATACTGTCTTTACTTCGAGATCCAGACTCTTGCGAAAGAGTACCGCCGTGCCACTACCGCCCATTCTCGGCAGACAGGGAGAAAAATAAATGTTAAACTGTCTGCCAAACATGGACGTTAGGGCCCGCGAATCATGGAGTCTGGTCTCGCTTATGGCTATGATTTCTAGTTTGTGTGACTTTATGTCGTTTAGGAGGTACCCTTGTTTCCAAAGGAGACCCCAAGCCACGCGCATTTACACAACCAATCTTGAGCATAATTCTAATGTGAGTGTTAGAGTTTTAAAGAGAGTCACTTACCCTTCGAGAGTTTTTGTCTCCTCCTTCGGGTTTTCTTCGAGGAGATCCTTGTACAGTTTTTTCGCCAGGTATTTTTGGCATTTGCCAACTGCCTTTGGAAAAATAGATTTTAGTGTGTGGTGCAGGGCTGGTGTAATGTGTAGTATTTTGATGTGTTCTGGCGGTGTTGTGTACGGGTGGTTGCTGGTTTTTATGTCTTCGTTTGTTATGTTTGTTTTTGTGTTGATGTATTCCATCAACTCTGAGTTTTTTGTGTTGATGGCAGTGAGCATTGTGTGTGTGCTTACTTTTGGGGTTTTGTTGCTTGTGTTGTTGTTGTGTGTGCTTGTGTTGGTGTCTGGAGTGTTTTCGGGAGTTGTGTATCTCCCTGCTTTGTTTGTGTTTGCTTTTCTTTTCTTGCTCCTCTTCCTCCTTCCTTTCTGGGCTATTTGCCAGTCCTCATTACTTTCATCTTCCGACGAAGGTTCCGAGGAATCGGAAGGGGGCAGGGGCATGTCGTGTGGATCTGTGTTTGTTTGTGTAAGTGGTTGTGTTGTTGTTGGTTGTTGACTTTCTGGTTGTGGTGTATGTGATGTGTGGGAAGTGGGATCAGTTTTTGTATTGTCTTTTGGTTTAACTGTTTCTTTAGTTCTTGTTGTTGTAGGTGTTTTTCCGGATGCTGTTTTATGTTCGTTTGTTGGTGTTGTTGGGTGTGTCTCATTGCTTGTTTTCTGTGTTGATGGTGGTGTGGGTAGTAAAGGTTCCTTTTTCCTTGTACTCTTTCCTTGTGGTTGTTGTGCTTGCTCTTGTTGATTTTTCTTTGTTGTTGGGCAGTTAGTTCGGAGGTGCCCTTCTCTGCCACACAGGTAGCAGCGAGGCCTCCTGCCTTCTACCACTAGATAGAGAATATGGCCGTCTGGCATATCAATATGGTGTGGGATGTTGCTTACTTGACTCTCATTGATTTGGAGCAATACTTCGATCCTTTTTCCGGACCATTTTAGTTCCTGGTAAGTGGCATACTCGAGGATGTTGAAGTCCTCTTCCATACGGTAACAAATGGCGGATAAAAGCCATTGTGCCTCTATTTCAGGAGGGATATTCCTTATTGAAACTTTGGTCACACGTTGCCCAAGGTAGGTCGGAATTAGTATTAGTTTGTCCGACTGTAGTGTGAGTGTCGACAGCTCTTTAGCTTTTGCTTCGCTGTCGAAGCGAACTTGGATTGTGGCATATTTGTTCCACCAGTTTACATATCTTTGGAAATCTCAAATCGGGCGTAAACAAATTTCAATAAGTTCTTGGGGTGCTTGCTCTGGTCTGCGCGTTTTGGCATTTAAGATTTTGTATATTATTGTTCTCTTTCGTGTGTTCTCTATGGTGTTTTGTGGTATGTTTAGTTGTAGACCTGAACCCTTTTCTGTTAAGAGGGCTTTGGTCTGCTTGATCTGCTCCGGTGTGAAATGTAGAAGTGTTTTTCTTTGCTTCAATGCTTCTGCAAAATTCGTGGTGGTGGTGTTGGTGGTGGTGCTGTTTGTAGTGGTGGCAGAGGCGTCGGTTGTAGTAGCTGACGGTGAGGCTGTGGTGGTGGCGGAGGTGTCCGTTGTAGCAGTTGACGGCGAAGCTGTGGTGGTGTTGTTGTTGTTTGTCTTTGAGGTCATAGCCTTTGAGACGGTGTTGTTGTTGTTGTTGGTGGTGATGGTAGTGGCGGTGTTAGCGTTCATGCTAACACTGGCACCTGTTTGTGTGCTACTTCCTTTGTTCCCTCCTTCGTGAAGTTGTGGGGAAGGCAGGGTAGGAAAGGTTATTGCGTACGAGTGGCCAAACAGACCGGCGTTCGTCACATGGCTTGGAATCGCCATTCTCAAAATAAAATGGCTAAGAAAGCCGAAAATAAATTTAACAAAAATGGGGAATTCGCCACACAGGGCAGATTTCCCGTGCAAACAAGTTGCACAACTGAATATGTAAGTTGTTGCACAGCTTTTGTATATAAAATATTACTGAGAAACAAACTTTTTAGAAGCAAAAAAGGCAAAACTTACGGAGCCGATGTGTCTACCGTCCGTCCATGATAATAGATAGATAGATAGATAAAAAAACTGCCTTCGCCCACAGGGGGAAGTTAGATAGATAGTTAGATAGATAGATAGACAGACAGGTAGACAGATAGATAGAGTACGCGGCAGAAATATAAAGTTAAAACATACTTGCAAATGGACGCGTAGCGTTCGATAATATAATAATACAAATGATATATGAGCACATGCATCTATACATACATATATGTACATACCTACATCTACATATATATATAGATGCGTATCTGGGTACAGGACGTCAAAAAAACGTGGACAAAAAAGGAACGAGAACATAAACAAAGCACAAAAAACGAACTTTTTTTACGGACAACAGAATGAACACATAGGAAAACAGACAAGCCACATATGAAACTTTTCTTTCATCAGCTGCCTCTATTCTAAACTAGGCGTTTCGAAAATGAGGCAGAAGGTGCTCTTAGAATAGAATAGAATAGCTCTTCCCGACAAAGCAGATTAAGTGAAACCTGCTATGCGGAGGATGTGTTCATTCTGTTGTCCGTAAAAAAAGTTCTTTTTTTGTGCCTTGTTTATGTTCCCGTTCCTTTTTTGTCCACGCTTTTTAACGTCCTGTACCCGGATATAAATTTATATATACATGTAGATGTAGGTATGTACATATATGTATGTATACATGCATATGCTCACATATCATTTGTATTATTATGTTATCGAACGCTACGCGTCCATTTGCAAGTAAGTTTTAACTTTACACATATATACACATATATATAAATATATCTACATATTTATATATATGTCTACATACTTATACATATATTGTGTTACTTCTGCTAGATATTAATCGATGACTAGCTTCACACTTGAAACTCAAGCGCTTCCAACGAATTGGAAATTTACTGGCTGACCTTCTTTCGTTTGTCCATTAACTCGTCTATAAATATATATATATATATATATATATATATATATATATATATATATATATATATATATATATATATACATATATATATATATACATATATATATACACACACACACACACACACACACACATATATATATATATATATATATATATATATATATATATATATATATATATATACACATATACATATACATAGATACATACATATATACACACACACACACACACACACACACATATATATATATATATATATATATATATATATATATATATATAAACATAATTAAGGGATCAGCAAACATTTGCTTCACCACATACCGAAGTTATAAATTAATAAATTGATAAACCTTTATCCTTTTTAATTGTATATATATATATATATATATATATATATATATATATATATATATATATATATATATGAATAATTACATAGATGAGTTGATGTTCATTACAGCTGTTTCAGACATGTTCTTTATTGGTAAAGCAACAATGTTCTATCATGCAAAAAGAACCGTTTTCTTTGGCTAAATTAAGAGTTGAAGTTAACACTTAGGATTCTTCATAAAAATAGAACATAATGCAAGTTGACCCTCCACCACCATCTCGGTTACAACTGAGTGGAAAGCGGATGCTATTTGAAAGTATATATCCATGGTAATAAATTAACGAACGCATTTAAGGGACTGGAATAAAGGAAGGAAATGAAATGAAATAGGGAGAGAAGGAAAATGGAAAGAGAAAAAGAGGGGGAAAGAGAAAGAAGGAAAGAAGTTTATCTACTTAAAGGCTATCAAAAGGTTTTAAGGATTAACATTGAATGGGACAAGATGATCAACCATCACTTAGTGGCATCAAGATGAAGGAGGTATTGTAAATAAAGTGAAGACGAGATGCGATAACAATGATTTGAGATAAATTGGAGGCACAAAACAGAGGATAACAAATGGAGCACTAAGAAGGCTAAGCACATACACATATATATATTCACACGTACACACACACAAACACACGCACACAAACACGCGCATGAGCACGAGCACACGCATACACACACATATACACGTACGCACAATCACACACTCATATATATATATATATGTATATATATATATATATATATATACTAATATATACTTTTGTTATTTACACCACCTGTCCTCGTCTGTTGTTATTTTTTGTATATTCTCCCATATATATATATATATATATATATATATGTACATGCACACATACACACACACATATATATATATCTAAATATACACAATAAATTTACACATACAGGCATGTGTGTATATATATATATATACATACATACATACATATATACATACATAAACACACACACACACACATATATATATATATATATACATACACATATACTCACGCACATATAAGTATACATAAACAAATATATAGACATACACCCGCAATCGGTATATAGAAACACCGATGTTTGTTTAACACAAACAAACATATTTACATACATATACAGACACACACATACACATACACATGCGTATATATATATATCTATATATATATATATATATATATATATATATATATGTGAGTGTGCGTGTGTGTGTGTGTGTATATATATATATGTATATATATATATATATATATATATATATATATATATATATATATATATATATATATATATATATATATATATATATATATATATATATCCATATACATATACATCCACATCACCTGCAACTCTACATAAAGAATCGCAAAAATTGTATAAAATTAACATGTACACATATACGTATACCCACATGCACATACAAAACGCGGGTATATATGTACACACGCCCGCAGTGCCACCCAATTAGAAACTGATTTGATTATATTAAATACAGTCAGTACTTGTGAATGTGCGCATAACTGGAATGACAGATCTGTATTTACTCAAGTAAGTACGTCTATGTCTCTGCAAATTGTTGGTGCGCAGGTGCAATGTCCCCGACTCCACCTTGGCGCTTTTGCTATTTAAATACTTTGATTCTATAGGAAAATCTTAATATATTTATATATATACATACACACACATGTATGTATGTATGTGTGTATGTATGTGTATGTGTATGTATGTGTGTGTGTATGTGTGTGTGTATGTATGTATATATGTATGTATGTATGTATGTGCAAGTTTGCATGTCTTATGTATGTATTCTCATACATATAGTTGCATATCTAGACATGCTCATATATATATAAATGTATGTATGTCATTGTTCAGTTTTATTTCAAGATTTCTTGCCGAGAAAAAGCTGGTTTCTAACCTAGTTCCAAGGCTCCTTCATTGGAATTTCAACATCAGCAACAAGGTATATTTGCATGCATGTATGTATGTATGTATGTATGTATGTATGTATGTATGTATGTAGGTAGGTAGGTAGGTAAGTAGGCAGGTAATTGAAACTGGGCCGGTGCTTTACTCAACATCCATTTATACATTTTGTAAATTTCTTCATAATTTCTATATTAACAAACTAAGGAAAATATTTTGGACTAATAGATATATGTCGAATAGTGTGTTGAAGTGTTTGGTAGAACACCGGCACAGTTTGGGGTACCTAGTGCCATCCGCATTCGGGGTATATTCCCGTTGGATCTACTTCAGGAATTTCGCAGTGTTACTTGCTATAGTAATAATAATTTCTTAAGTAATCAGAAGATGGATTTAGTATTAATCTTTATGTTGTACAACAGTCTTTTCGACCCATTTTGCTATTGTTCCTTATAGGTGGGGCTCCGTTCAACATGTGTTATGTCGATTTAGCAGTCTGGGTGGCGGTCGTGTTCTTATATGCCCGTCTGATTAGGGAATGAAGCAGTGCTACAGTTTTCAATTACTATTGTTTCTATAAGAATTGCAAACATTTGTAAATGTAGGCACTCCGTCGCTTACGACGTCGAGGGTTCCAGTTGATCCGATCAACGGAACAGCCTGCTCGTGAAATTAACGTGCAAGTGGCTGAGCACTCCACAGACACGTGTACCCTTAACGTAATTCTCGAGGAAACTCAGCGTGACACAGTGTGACAAGGCTGACCCTTTGAATTACAGGCACAACAGAAACAGGAAGTATGAGTGAGAGAAAGTTGTGGTGGAAGAGTATAGCAGGGTTCGCCACCATCTCCTGCCGGAGCCGCGAGGAGCTTTAGGTTTTTTCGCTCAATAAACACTCACAACGCCCGGTCTGCGAATCGAAACCGCGATCCTATGACCGCGAGTCCGCTGCCCTAACCACTGGGCCATTGCGCCTCCACCAAATATAGGCAAATGACCTATAAAAAAATTTAAAAATATGTAAAAAAAATACATTAAAAAATAAAAAATTTGTAGAAAATTTGTTTTTTAACAAATGTTTTGCAATTCTAATAGAAAAAATTTTCCGATAGCACATAGGTGTTGATGAATGGTTGAATGACCAAATCCAAGCTTCTCTGCTAATTCTTCAACAGTTACGATGGGATTTTGTTCCACCAGGGTTTGTAGGGTGTCCTCGTCGACTTCTACAGGTCTTCCAGGGTGAGGCCCATCTTGTAGGCTGTAGTTTCCGGCTCGGAATTTCCGAAACCACCGCTGACACTGGCTTATGCTTATTGTCCGAGCCCCATATACTGCATTGATATTCCCCGCACTTTCCGTTGTGTTGTTGCCTTTATTGAACTCATAAAGCAAAATATTTCGAATATGCTCCTTTGTCACTTCCATTATAGCTTTGAGAAAATAACTGTTAAAATCGAATTGCACTCTTGAAAACTTGCACTAAGAAAAAGGACAAGGTAAAATTACTACCTGCTTTTATAGCAAGCTGATGCAGGTAGTTTATCCCATCCCCCTCCGACTTTTAGTTGATGCAATTGAAAAAACCACATCATTTATGGGATAACGCAATCTATCTATCTATCTATCTATCTATCTATCTATCTATCTATCTATCTATCTATCTGTCTGTCTGTTTGTCTGTCTGTCTGTCTGTCTGTCTGTCTGTCTGTCTATCTATTTATCTATCTATCTATCTATCTATCTATCGATCTATGTTTCTATTTATCGATCGATCTATCTATGTATCTATTTATCTAACTATCCATCTAGCTAGCTACCTATCTATCTATCTGTACATACATGCATACATACATACATACACACATACATACATACATACATACATACATACATACATACATGCATACATACATGATGGTTTCTTCGTCGCTTTCGTGTTTAAGATTTACGTTGCTGGTATGTCAAACGATGCATGTGCATCATGTTTTTCAAAGTGTGGAGAAGCCTAGCAGCACAACCACTTCCACTCTCTAAACAACGATGACAGATAACTGAGCATCATTGGCGGCGTTCCAGTGGCGTGTTTTGTACCAGAATTACTAATTACGCTTATGACTGTGTTTAAAAGTGGAAAGATGGTTTTCGATACGGCTTTTCAACTGCGTAGAAGACAATCCAATATAAAAGAATTCTTTAGATCCAGAGGTAATTTTGTATTGGGAAACAACGTTTTTAATATGGCGATTTCCATTGAGGACGCAAGTTTTATTCGGGCTACTGTTACAAGGACTAATATCATTGATATTATTATTCAAGGAGAGATTATCGTTAATATTTTTAATGTTATTACCTTTGAGAATATAATTGCTATGCGAGGATATAATCTGCAGGAGGCTTTTGGTGTTGGAAAAGTCAATTCTGATACGGTGGGTGTTGAAAATTGAGCGGTACCTGGAATTAATGGCAAAGTTCCTTTCGATAGATAGACGAAATAGGTGGGAAGGTTACTTTTAACCTGTTTTCCATATGGAACAATCAACCAGATATTTTTATTAGGGTTACACGATTTATGGAGAGATTTATTATCAAAAAAATTAATGTCTCTTTTTAAAGAACGGGAAAAGGGTGGAGAAGTATAGTTACTTCCCTTAGATTGTTTGTTTTTAAACTTCTGAAGGTTTGTAATGGCTATTTTGATGTAATGAGATACTATTCGGATTATTGTTTACGGCAGGAACAATGTATTTTTGTTGTTACTGTAACTATTACTATTAATAATATTATTACTATCATTATTGTTATTAGTATTATTATTGTTATTATTACTATTATTATTACCAATAGCATAATTACTATCATCTAGATGATTAGAGGAAGAGTTAGGGACAAGATAGTTATAATATTTAATTTGTTCCTTATATCCTGCTTTATGTAAGGTTGGATTATAGAAATCAGTGTTATTATTGAAAACGGTTTCATTGGCGGATAATTTAGAGATTCTAAGTGATATGTTTTTAACCAATTTTTTTGTGATATTGGTAGGGTGATTAATAAAAATACTGATGTATTTCAGGTTGGTTGAAGTTTATGGTATGGGAAATATAAGTTGAGAGTAATATCAAGGAAGTTAACCTTAGTTCTATCATCATCGAAGGTAATACTTAGGGCCATATTGCTAAAGAATTTGACAAGATTGCTTTTAACCTTTTGTAGTTTTTGATTAGAGATATTTTGGAGGTAAAGGAGGTAGTCGTGGCGATATAAGCCACCCAGTATATATGGGAATTGGTCAGCCATTTGTGATAGAATATAAATACTGACCAAATCAGCTATTTGTGCGGAATCGCTACTACTCATAGCAGTCGGGTCGATCATTACGAATCCCAAATTTGTTATCAAATTGGATAATAGATTTTCTAGCTGCTAGAACAACATTAATTTTACCTGGGGGTGAGGCCAGCTTTATTGTGCGCGAACCATAGGGCTTTATTAAGGATGATGGGATTGATAGAGGAATAATAACTGTAGATATCGAACTGGATAAATTTAGTGTTTAGTTTATTATCGATAGAGTTGAACCAGTCCCCAACCTGGAACGAGTTAGACCATAAATCAAGTTTAAGTATTTTCGTTAACGAAGGAATGTACTTAACAAGACTATTTTTGCTAAGTCTACCTATATCCGAGCTGGAAGGGCAGATAAGACGGGGAGTTGGGTTATTGAAGAAATTAGGTTTGTGATTCTTTTAGACAAAACGGGTTGTTTTGGAGATAAAGGCTGAATTTTCATTTGTAAGTTATATTTTTCCATAATTTTCTTAGCCTCTAGGTTAGCCTTTCTGATAGCATTTTTACTAGTAGTCTTGTATATTTTTTTAATATTTCCTTTCTGAGCAGTTTTAGGTAAAAATCCGTGTTTAAGTGATACAAGTTACCAGTTTTATCCGATTGAACAAGGGGGCCTTCCATGCTGTTTATTTCTTTGGTAATATTATGTAGAGATCTTAAGATGTTCACAATGAAATTTAATCTTCTTAACAATAGACTAGAGGTCCTCTTCAAATTCCGAATATTGGTCATTGGGGGTGGCTTGATATCCTTATTATCGAAGAAGAAACCTTGCCATCTGATACGGTTAATGGATGAGTTAACCTTATTGATGACTTGCTTCAGGAAAACCTTTCTTGGGGGAATAAGTATATTCTTGAGAGAGGTCTTAATATTAAAAATCTCCATTTGCAGTAATTATTCTGGTTGCAGGTTTATCCAAAGAAAGCCTGGTGCATATGTGTGAATGTTCAATTTATAGGAAGGAAAGACCCAGGGGAATGATTGCAAGGTAGCCAGATGTAACATAAGTGTCCTAGGAATCAGTGATCACACTTGTGTGGGAGAAGCGAGACGTATTTTGGAGGACATAGGAAAAATTGAAAATGGAGACAAACGCTCAAGATGTTATTAAATCATTTATATCTTCATATAGTTGACATATGTTTCAATGGATGCATTCAAAATAAATCCGACAGGATGGATAATGTGGAGCAATGCATCAATCTCATAAGGGAGGATATAAACAACAGTGTGCATCAATTAAACATCTTAACAGATATAAGAAACTCCAATATGTGACGTATATATATATATATATATATATATATATATAATAATAATATTAGGGACAAAATCCAAAATTACAGGTAAAAACTCAATTAAACTCAATTTATAAAAAATCAAAATTAAATTGAGCTTTATAGATAAAATATATATAAAATATATAGTTTTAGGGAAAATAACCAAGTTTCAAGAACTCATCGATGAAAATCCACTATCACATATAGAAAAATTAACAATTAAAAGCACAATAAATGAGTATAATATAAAACAAAGTAAATATCATAAGATAAAGATAATAAAATGACTACACGTGTTTCATAACTAATTTTCAAATAGAAAGGAAATTTAAATCGATTAAAATCAATTGAAATTATCGAAAATAAATTCTATTCAAAAATATAGCTAATCTTCAGGTCGTAAGAAGAACAATAATTAAAATAAATAAATATATATATCTCTCAACCAACAATAAGTGCCAAATGAATTAATATGAAATACTTATTTTATAAAGATAGAAAAATTATTAAAAATATCAAAATATCAAAATAATAAACATTCAATAATCATCCCTACATCCATTATAATATATGCTAACATGTATATTATATACAAAAAACAGCTTACATAAATTATCATAGTTTTAAATACAATTTGAACGAAGTTTAAGTTTAAAATAATAATGAAGATAAAATTAGTACATATTTAACCGGTGTAATAGTTAAAGCTATACTATTTAAAACTAAAAACGTTTATTTAATTATCATTAAAAATCAATTGAATAATAGAAAAATACAAGAATATTTATTTCTACAAATAAACACATTTTAGTACCGAATGCGAGGAAAAACAACTTTTGAAATAAACCAACATTTGGGACGTCTAGAGTGTGGCATTATTCTGTAGTAATGCCCTTTATATATATATAAACGAATAAGTATATTCTTGGGAATAGAAATTTCCCTTACTAATTTTTTTACACACTAGCTTCCTGATGAAATTCTTGTAAAAGATTTTATCCTTTTTGGATTTTATTAACCAAAAATATATATCCGGAATATATTCAATGCTGAATTTTATTCCGTTTGGAACACGTGTACCGAGAACAACTCAGAGAGATTCCCGCTTTTACAGAGATGTATATAGATAAGCATCATTCCCTTTGCTTGACCGGATACATTGTTGTTCGTTTTGGTGAGGTGAGGATTCTGTTTATTTATATATGTTGATACTATACTATGCTGACGAGCGGAAACTAGATTTCATTCTGGTAATTGTGAAATCGGTCGATACATAGTTGAGTTTAAAAAAAAAAAATGTTGGTTTTTTTCACGCTGACTACTTGATAAATTCTTATAAACATTTTATCCTATATTATATTATATTATATATATATATATATATATATATATATATATATATATATACACGTATAGAAACATATATACTCATATAAACACACGTATACATAGACATACACACGCATAAGCATATATGCATAAACATACATGCACATATACATACACAAACACTTACACACGTATACACGAGCACATGCACACATATATAAATGTACATGCATATACATACAGGAACACCTACGTACATACACGCATATACATATATGGAAAGCGAAGATGTGAAGCGAACGCTAGTAATTTTAATATGCCGTTATATAAAGAATAAATATTCAAACGGATATTCGTATAGATGTTTTTATTGTTATTACTATCAGCAGTAAATATAAATAACTGATAATAATCCTTTCTACTATAGGCACAAGGCCTGAAATTTGGGAGAGGGGGATAATCGATCACATCGAACCCGGTGTTTCACTGGTACTTAATTTATCGACCCCGAAAGGATGAAAGGTAAAGTCGACCTCGGTGGAATTTGAACTCAGAACGTAACGACGGGCGAAATGTCAGCTTACCGCCTTCATAAATCACTGGTAATAATAACAGCAAAAAATTATAGGTAATAGCAAGCAATGATAGCGTTAAATAGTTAGAGAATAAACATGCATGTATATATGCACACGCATAAGATACCAACAAAATTATATACAATCACAAATATTTAGTCACAAATGACTGAGAAATAATTTGATGAAATTTTATTTATCAATCTCACGACAAATTGTTTCGTAGCTTGTAAATAATTTATATTATATTTAGTAGTACATAAATTGCTTACATACCTACTTTAATGCAAAATGCAAAAAAAATCCTTCTTTCTATATATATGTTTATATGTGGGTGTATGTATGTGTGTGTGTGTGTGTGTGTGTGTGTGCGTGCGCGTGTCTGTATATAATATATCTATTTGACTTGTGATATATAAAGCAGGCACATCAACACATACTGAACTTACATGCAAATAAATATACACATCACATCTACATAACCACACATACGTATACACACATACCCTTGTCTTCTCTCTCTCTCCCATCTTTATTCCCTCTCTCTTCACCTCTCTCTTCTGACTCCATTTCTCCCTGCTCTCTCCTTGCCTCTCTCCCCTCACTCTTCCTATCTCTCTCTTTCTCCTTCCCTCCTCTCTCTTACTTCTCCGACTATCTCATCCGTCTCTTATCCCTCTCTCTTCACTCTCCACCTCTCTCCCTTTCCTCTCTCATATCACTCCATCTCTTTTCTCTCAATGCTTCTCCCTCCCTACTCCTTATCCCCCTCTTCCTTCACTCTCCTCTATCTGCCCGCCTCTTTCTCGCCCTCCTCTCACTTACCTCTTCTCTTTCCCCTCCCCCATCTTTCTCTAAGTACAAGCCTATAGCTGAAGGAAGGTGATTTCTATTTTGACATATTTCCCAATGGCTTTAATATGATTTATGACGTGAAAGCCTCCTGGTCAAAGTGACTTCTGATGTATGAGGATTATCAAGAGTTCGTGCACAAATCCGGCTGATCCCCCTTTAGGAAACATTTAACACCATTTTTTTCCTGTTTCTTTTCTCAGAAAGGAATATACAAAATACAGAAGTTAGTTTAAAATACTTTCTTCAACTCCACAGGGCTTAGAATTTATCTAACAATATTTTCTTTTCTTTCGCCTCTTAAAGCTCTAATGGGACTTTTAACGATCACTCGTCTTTTTGGCTCCAACTTTATGGTGTGAAAACAGCGAGAGATCAATCTTTCTTACAGTCCTGCATACAATACCAGTCTATATGACAATGTTCCCAGATGATTAATTTACGTACGCACGCACACACTGCATACACACAACCCATACATACGTGCAGTGACCGACAATTACTTTATAATATAGACAGGGCAATAAACTGCAACGTTAATTTCATAAAAAAACTATCCAAAATGAACGAAGTTTTGTCTCAATATTTTTAGGCGCTAATATCACGCCTTTCGTTCGATTAAGCAAGAAATCGACTGAATCATCAATGACAGACTGATCCATGTTTATCCATTCTTCGCTCAATGGTTCTTTCAGCTCTATAATTGATGTAATTTTCGTCGATCTTTCACGCAACCTTCTAGTAAGCTTTTTTTCCATACGTTCAATTGGTTTAATATCGGGTCTTTGAGTAAACCGCTTCAGAGATTTGATTCCATGAGTTCGTTTCTAAGCTTGTGTTACCTTGCTTCGTCAACACGGGGCTTCATTTTCCTTATAAGAATCACAGACCTTTTGCCGCTATCTAACTGTGTTTTGGGCCATTTAAATGATTTTAACAAATAAATCTGAGCTTCGTTCAATTAAGCTTGAAGCCACTTAAATTATAAATGATAGACCGATTCATGTACATCTATTACATGAGTTATTTCCGTTTGCTCATTTTTGTTTAAATTATACAAACTAATATTGTTATATTTCGGGACGGTCATTTTCTTTTTCCAAATAAACACACGCACTATATATATTCCTTCTTCACTCGTTTATTACTGTTCTTATTCTAACTCATGTCCATTGTCTGGAAATATTTCGTCACATATCTGTAACCTCTTCAGTGACACTTTTCGTTTTCCTGTATTCTCCTGCTTCGCTTAGTCCGTTCTGTCGCTGATGCATCTGCGTCTTTATGTGTGTGCATGTGTGTGTGTATGTGTGTGTGTGTGCGCACGCGCATATGCACGTGTATGTGTTTTGCATGTGCGCTTATCTCCGTATATATGGCCTTATCTACTACATTGTTTATACCCTTTATATTGTTATCGTCGTTGTTCTTGGTGACACCCTCCCCTCATCTACGTTTTCTTTTCTGTTGCTGCTGCTGCTGTTCTTGACCCTTACTCTTGATATTATTCTTGGACATTTCTCTGTTCATGTGTCCTTTCATATTGTTGTTATCGTCGTTGTTGTTCGTGGTCTTATTGTTGTTGCGGCCGTTTGTGAAGTTACTGTGTGTTTGTGCATGTATATGGGTTTCTTTACTATGTTGTTTGTATCCATGCCCTTTATATAGTTCCTGGAAACAAGGTTAAGGAGCTGCTGTGCTAATGACGGCTATTGAGCCAGAAACACGCACCTATAACTGTTCTCTTACCTCAAGGCAATAAGCCTGTCTTTTAGAGAATTATTTGAATTTGAGATTATCTCCTTCTCTTAAGTGGAGCTAGTCTCAAACGCTGTTTGGTAATTATAATGCATCCTTTAGAGGCGGAGATAATTCTACTACATGAAGAATTTATGTTGTATGGTATCTGATATACCTGTATTTATCTCTGTTGTTCCTATACATGCCTCTAGACACTCTGACTAATTTCTCTTTGCTCATTTTTGTTTAAAATATGCACATTTGCTCAAAATATACATATAGGCACTAGAATAACTGTGTGGTACGAAGCTTGCTTCCCAACCACATGGTCCCGGGTTCAGTCCCACTGCGTGGTACTTTGGACAAGTGTCGTCTGCTAGAGCCTCAGATTGTTATATTTACTCTCACCGCTAATCCAAACACATATAGAAGCG
>NC_142952.1:24567329-24572329 GCF_046866305.1 Octopus bimaculoides
TAAAATGGCATGGTGTGATATTGCTTTCTTATAAAAGGAGAGCCTCAATTGCCATATTTTGTAAAGTCTAGCATAATATTTTGGGCGTTCTGTCTTTGGCGAGATCAGCTCTGTGTGATACAATTTCATCTTTCAACGATTTTTATCAAGATTTAAGTATGTGTAAACTGTGTTGAACTTTGAAGATATACAGACCATTGATGTAAAGGTTTAGAAAGCAGTTCACCGCGTTCATCTGTCAAATATCATGATTTCTTTTGGCCAAATTCCATCACAAATCAGCTGAAATTGTTACCAAATTTAATTATTTCCCATCATTATAGATATTACCACTATTTATCTTTAGATCGTCCTCAAAGAAATTCAATTACACTAGTGTTTACTCATGTTGCAGATCCTGACATAACCGCAGGCGGTTTCTGTAAAAGAGCCAGCCGTGGATTTAGTACAAAAGAATCAAGAGGACAGAGAGTTTCATTGAAATATTTCTTTTAAGAGAGCCAAAAACATAGGACACTCGTTGCACTTTCTATTACAAGTGTAACTATTGTTGGCCAGCACTTTGCGTGTGTTCCAATGACAGAAACAAAGACAGCACTAATTACTTTTCTTAAGGGCAACCGTGAGGAGGTAACAGAATCAACAGACTTTCTGACATGAAACCAATGAGTCACAAGAAGTCTGTGGTGTTTTCTTTAAGCAGTAAGAAGTTATTTATCAAAACCTTTTCGGCCCATCCCCACACTGTCTTCTTTCCACATGCCTTCTCATCGATTACTAACCTGATAAACTCGTAGCAGCAACGGAGAAAATGACTAAAACAGTTTTTGTAAAGTTTGAGTATAATGGTTTGATATGCAACAGGCTTATAGCCATTTTTATCAAGCCAGTGTTTTCATAATTGACTACAAAATTTGTACTTGTCATTGTAAACGAAGCCTCCTATAGTTCTTTGCATATGTATATATATATTTATATATATATATATATATATATATATATATATATATATATATATATATATATATATATATATATATATATATATATATATATATATATATATATATATATATTTGTTTTCCAAGATTTTTGATGTGAAATCGTGTGTTGAAACAGATGTTGTTGTACTTGGGGATGGTCATATTGCCAGTTTAGCCAATAAAAACACACGCACTGTATATTTGATTATAAGATTATATAAGATTAATGTAATATAAAGCTGAAGCAAATTAACACCAAATATACAGTGCGTGTGTTTTTATTGGCTAAACTGGCAATATGACCATCCCCAAGTACAACAATATATATATATATATATATATATATATATATATATATACATATACTTGTTTCAGTCATTTGCCTGGGGCCATTCGGGGGCACCGTCTCAAAGTATTTCAGTCGAAAGAATTGATCTCCAGTACTTATTTTTAAAGTCTGGTACTTATTCTATCGGTCTCTTTTGCCTAACTGATAAGTTATTTTGGCGTAAAGGCACCAACACTGGTTGTCAGATGATGGTGAGCGCTAAACAGGCACTTCATTGGTCGATAGAAATCATGTGAGAAGTTTCACTATGGTATGGCGGAAGCATTTTTGACTAAAATCTCAATAGCGCTAATATCTGTGGTAGGGGAAAATTATTAATGTGACGAGGGAAATACAGCCAAAAATCTACTCCAAAGAGGGTTACTCCGTGTAGCTGTTGAATGACTTGAAAAAGGAATTACGTTTTATAGAGGCAAAACGACAAAATTTCGGATATTTTATTCATCAATCAGTGAGGCAGTGTCAGAATATGAAACTTTTCGGATTGACACAAAGTGCATCTACTTGGACCTTTTGTTATGAATTCATTGTCTCTAACAGAGTTATGATAGTGATAATGATGATGATGATGACAGGGAAGAGTATGACGATGAAGATAATGACGATGATGATGATCATCATCACTACAATTTCTACCACTACCACCACCACCACCATAATGAGAAACAACAGCAGCAGTAAACAGCAGGACCAGTAGCAACGTAAGCAGAAGTGAAAGAAGTATCAGTAGCAGCAGTTATGAATACTCCTTTGATTCTTAATTTTTAAGTTAGACTTAGTCTCACGAAGGAATGGAGTTAAGTCTATCTTTTGATATACACGTATACGTTCAAGCACACACACACACACACACACATACACACATGTATAAATACAGTACACACATATAATTATAGGAATATAAATTTCACGCATTTATAATGGAAAGTGATTAGCAGAGCTCAGTAAAGATGAAAAGTAGCCGCATAGAGCAATAATATAACGAATGGTACATAAGTGAAGTGCCACTTAAAATAACATCACACTTTATACGCAAATAAAGACACAGAATATGCTATCTCTTCTTCGGATAGTAGCGTGTGTTTAGCAGTGAGATAGCTGCCAGCATTATAGGGGTGTGTTGCCGCACCAGCAGACCAGAGGGAGCTACGAGAAAACTTTGACGCACAGATACACTAACATATGTATGTATGTATGTATGTATGTATGTATGTATGTATGTATGTATGTATGTATGTATGTATGTATGTGTGTGTGTGTATTTGTCTCTCTCTCTCTCTCTCTCTCTCTCTCTATATATATATATATATATATATATATATACACACATATATATAATCCAAGAGAGTTAGGGGTTGACGATTCAACCCACTAAGGGATAATATATATCCAATATACTGCTGGGGGGGGGCATTTATTGTTACACTAGTGTTATACCAAGTGCAATACGTGGGTGCGGGTAAAAGGTTTTTTTTACCCTGCAAGTTGATGAGTACCTCATATTCCCTTCCATTTTCTTATTGCTATATATATATATATATATATATATATATATATAAATAGCGGTTCGGCAAAAGAAAACGATAAAATAAGTACCAGGCTTTATAAAAAAAGAAAGAAGAGAACAAGTAATGGGAGGTCAATTCGTTCAACTAAAAATACTTCAAGGCGATGCCCCAGCATGGTCGCAGTTTAATGACTGAAACAAGTAAAAGATATAAGATAAAGATAAAAGATAAAAGATAAAAGATTAAAGAATAACACAGAGAAAAGAGAATGTTGTTTTGATAAAGAATGAAGATTCTGTGATCAACTTGATTGTATCAAAGAAGAGCAGGAAAAATTAAAATGCCGGAGGTGAGTAAACTAAAAAGAGTCTGATATTTTGGTAGAACAAACTGGAATATAAACGGAACGCAGACAAGTTGCGTCATCAATTGCAGACAGAATTGTTAAAGCCATTGTAACATGCGCACCTATTTTTAATACAAGGGTAACTAATGAAAACAACAAATTGGAAAAGCCTCAAGCCCTGACAGATTAGAATATTTCTGGTTCCTGGTTTGAAATGACTTAACGTGTAAACACCCACTCTCGGTGATGTATGTTTTTTTGTTAATGTCTAATGATGTGCCATCATGGAGGAAAACAGGCCTGGATCTCAGTCGTTTACGACGAAGAGCATTTCGGTTGATATGATCGGACGAACAGTCGGCTCATGAATTTAACGTGCAAGTGGTTGAGCACTCCACAGACACGCGTACTCCTAACGTAATTCTTAGGGAGATCCAGGCGTAACATTCGTCATATGTCTCCTATTTATCAAAATTAGTAGCAGAGCTGAACAAACTCTGGATGAGGTCGACTTTGCCTTTCATCCTTTCGATGTCAATAAAATAAGAACCAATCAATCACTGGGGTCAGTGTAATAAACTTATCCTTCTCCCAAAATTGCTGGCTTTGTACCAAATTTTGAAACTAATATCATAGTCTTAAGTTAAACAAAATCTTATCTGTGGAATATTCTTCTCCGAAATGTACGGCATTTGCAAGAAGAAAAGGGTCCTAGATGAACCCACATTATATCAGGGGAGACGGATGAAGGCCGTGACATCAAATTCTCTCATTCATCAAATAACAACCACGAAATGAAGGCTGAAACGGCAATAGCAACGATTTCACAGCATGGCTGAAACTGAAAGCTGTAAGCAATAAGAAATAATAAAAAAGTGTGTAATTGTTTATCGGAAGATAAGAGCTGCGCTAAACAATTAGATAGCCTGGCAGGAAACCATTAGAAAAGTTAAGCGAGAAGATTAAGATAAAAAAATTGAGTACAAAAATTACGGTAAAATCATATTTGCAAATATTGATTTACTCACACGTAGATCTACAGACAAATGGATAGTAATGTAAGTAGAGGAATAGAAATAATAAAAAAGACAGGAAATTAAAATAAGTAAAAAATAAAAAATATACATAGAATGAAAGTAGTTAAAAAATAAAAATGTAAACCAAGTATAAAAATAAATAAGAAGTGCAAAAGATGCAAATAATTAATAAAAAATAAAATAACACTAAATATAAACAATAATAAAATTAAATAACAAGAGAGTCTACTGTAAATATAAATATAAATGATAAATCGAACAAACTGACGAAAATAACTAGGAATGTGTATGAGAGACACTCGTCATCTCGAGGCAATAATTAAACGCGAAGAACAAAATTACAGTAAGCAATACACTAAATGTACTGGTAATAAGAAATATGTTTAAAATGTAATCAATTAACAAATAAGTTGAGATTAGACTCAAACAGAAACAAACAGGAGGATCTAATTATGGAATTGCATTGAATACACTGGCCCAGATAGGCAGTATGGTTGATTACATTTACCACAAAAAGAGGTGAATAGGTGTGTGTGTATGCGTATATATATATATATATATATATATATATATATATATACGTATATATATATAAATATATATACATATATATATATGTATTTATAAATGTAAATATATATATGTATATGCATATATAAATATATACGTATATATACATAGGTGTGTGTAAATATATATATATATATATATATATATATATATATATATATATATATATATATATGTATACATGTGTGTGTGTGTGTGTATCTCTGT
>NC_142952.1:24584829-24597329 GCF_046866305.1 Octopus bimaculoides
CAGCCCATCTGTAAACTGAGTCCAATTCCTGCTGCAGGTGTGCAACATCACTGGAGTTCTGTATTTTCTGCGAGACTTTTGTATCATCTGCGTAGCTTGCAAGAGTGGCTATCCGGGCACTTGAAGGCATATCTGAGAGAGCGACTATAAAAAGCAATGGTCCCAAGACAGTGCCCTGTGGAACACCGCTCATTATTTGTGTTCTCATAGAGGTGGCTCCATTAGCCACTACTGCCTGACTTCTATCTTTCAGAAAGTCATGTAACCACTCTCCAAGTTTTCCAGCTATGCCAAGATCACGCAGTTTGTAGCATATCACACCATGATCCACTTTGTCAAAAGCTTTTGCAAAATCAAGGTATATTACGTCCACATTTGAGTTGTTGAGTAACTGCCTCAACACCCAGTCGTAATGTTGTAACAGCTGGGTCAGGCAGCTCCTACCTGGTCGAAAGCCATGTTGGGTATCACTCAGCAATTTATTTTCTTCAAGGAAAGCGATCAGTTTTCCTCTGATTATCCTTTCCATGACTTTGCTGATGTGTGAAGTCAGAGAGATAGGCCTATAGTTTTTGGCATCTGCTCTGCTTCCCCCTTTATGGATTGGGCATATTATTCCCTCCTTCAGCTTGCTTGGCAGTCTTCCGTTTGCGAGAAAGCTCTGGAAGAGGATCTGGAGGGGTTTTGCCAGGGCATGCTTACACGATTTAAGGAGGATTGCTGGTAAACCATCAGGGCCAGCAGTTGAGTTTGTGTCCACTTCATGTATAGCTAGTAGTACATCTTCTTCGCTAATGTTGATGTATTCCATCGTAACTGCCTCACTGGTTATAGGGGAGGTAGCAAAGAAGTCCACTGGTTTGTTCACTTGTCTGTGCTCCAATGGAGTGGTGAAGACACTTTTGAATTGCTCATTCAGTACCTCACTGATCCTAGTTGGACTGTCTGTGAGGGAGCCATCCTTTTCGAAGAGGGGTCCAATCTTACAGCGTACTGAGGCTGTTTCTTTTGCGTAATGAAAGAAGGCCTTTGGGTTTGACTTAATATATATATATATATATATATATATACTTACATATACGCACACATACGCACTCATATACATATGGATGCATGTATACACACACGCACGCACGCACATGCATACATATATATGTGTGTGTGTGTGTGTGTGTGTGTGTGTAAGAGAAACTCTCATGAGAGCTGAACAGCAGGAGGTCTTCAGAGAAGAAACTGTTGTTTGTATCTATCTATATATTATATATCACGTACACAAAGAGAGAGAGTTGGAGGAAAGAAAAGAGAGCGCATGAAAGAGAGAAGAGAGAGAGAAAGAGAGAGGGAGAGAGAGAGAATAGTTGCTTAGTGTTATTGTTATTCTCTGTGGTCACTGTCTTTGTTGATGCTAATACTTGTTATTCAAGTATAAACAAAATTACACATTAATCTTCCCCACTTGTTTTTTTTCTTTACAAATGGCCGCCATATTTACACAGCCAAAGCCTCGGTGCAGTCTTTAATAACATTCTAGACAAATTATATATAAAATAAATAAAATTTGGCTTCCAATTTCGAGACAAAATACTATTTTATGAAAACATTATTGGTGTGGCTGTTGTTTTTGTTTGGTTGTTCGTGATTGTTAGTTTGTTTCGTCTAGTTGTTATTCTATTTGTTTCTGAGACTACTTTATGCTAAGAAGGCTAATGAAACGCTTTATTCTTTCACGATGACAATGGCGAAATAATGGCTTCGGTTTCGTTGTGCCGTGTAATGCAGTGTTTGTCTGGCAATGTTTCAACTTAATACACTGATCAGAATTGCAACTAAAACCCGTTTACGAAAAAAAAAACAACAACAAAAAACAACAGCATAAATAATAACAATAACAGTAATAATAATAATAATAATAATAATAATAATAATAATAATAGTAATAATAGTAATAATAATAATAATAATAATAATAATAATTATAATAATAATAGTAATAATAATAATAATAATAATAATAATAGTAATAATAATAATAATAATAATAATAATAATAGTAATAATAATAATAATAGTAATAATAATAATAATAATAATAATAATAATAATAATAATAATAATAATAATAATAGTAATAATAATAATAATAATAATATTAATAATAATAATAGTAATAATAGTAATAATAATATTAATAATAATAATAATAGTAATAATAATAATAATAATAATAATAGTAATAATAATAATAATAATAATAATAATAATAATAATAATAGTAATAATAATAATAATAATAATAGTAATAATAATAATAATAATAATAGTAATAATAATAATAATAATAATAATAATAATAATAATAATAGTAATAATAGTAATAATAATAATAATAATAATAATAATAATAATAATAATAATGATAGTAATAATAGTAATAATAATAATAATAATAATAATAATAATAATAATAATAATAATAATAATAGTAATAATAGTAATAATAATGGTAAATACTGGGCTAAACTAAATGCGAAAGAAATAGACAGAGAAAAATCCCAGCAATGGCTGAGAAGCTCAGGACTCAAAGCAGAGCCTGAAGGATTTTTAATTGCTGCACAAGACCAAAGCCTCCCCACCAGAAATTACCAAAAACACATAATGAAAAGAAATATAACAAGTAACTGTAGAATATGTGGAGATCGACAAGAAACAATAAATCATATTATCTCTGGCTGCCCAGTCCTGGCTAAGAAGGAATATATTCACAGACACGACAGAGCTGGGACCTATATACACTGGAAGCTATGCCAACATTATGGAATAGCAACAGAAAAAAGATGGTATAAACACACGCCAGAAAAGGTCACAGAAAACGAGAAAGCAACCATACTCTGGGATATGCCAATACACACAGATAGAGAAATTAAGGCAAATAGAACAGATATAGTTGTCAAAGATCATGAAGGAAAAAAATGCCTTCTAATTGATGTTTCAATACCAGCAGATGACAACGTTTCTCTAAAAGAAATGGAAAAACTTTCAAAATACAAAGACCTGGAAATAGAGATAACTCGAATGTGGAATCTAAAAACAGAAACAATTCCTATCATAGTAGGTGCCTTAGGTATAATAAAAAAATATTCAGACAAATACATAACAAAAACACCAGGACTTACAAATATATATAACATACAGAAAATTGCACTACTGGGTACTGCACACATTCTACGCAAAACACTTTCAATACAGTAAACATAAGAGCACCACAGCAAACCACAGCACATACCCAAGGCGCACAGAGCTGCGCGCTCGGTAGTGAAGTGAAAGCACGTTATAAAAATAAAACTACTGATTAATAATAATAATAGTAATAATAATAATAATAATTGGGCATAGCTTGAGCGACGTGATTTGAAAGCACAAGACCAGGATCTCGCTACATCTATAAAACTTCTGACTCCCAGAAATACAGACTCTGTGGAAAGAGTGTGGAAAATGTGACCCATTTGGTAAGTGAATGTGGGAGCCTTGCACAAAAAGAATACAAGCGCCACCACGATAAAGTGTGTGTGTGTATCTTCTTTGTCTCTTACGCCGTAAATACCAATATGAAGTAACAGAGAACTGGTATGAGAAAAGTACCAAGTAAAGTTATGCAGGAGGATGGAAAAGTAATGATACTCTGGGACTATGATTTTCAGACAGACCGTGTAATGAAACACTGTCGGCCGGATATTGAATAAGAGAGACAAATACTGTCAGATCATTGATGTTGCCATGCCAAACGACATGATTGTTGTGAGTAAAGAGGTTGAAAAAATCACCAAGTAACCTGAATTGAAAGTGCAAGACTTTATGGAATGCGAGAGGGTAATGTAAAAGTGATGCCAATGGAAATCCCATGCAAAATTTAAAGTAGAGTACTTGCGCAGACTGAGACTGATCCTTAAGTCGAAATTAAACGGACGGAATAAGATTGAAGCTATCAACACCTGGGTGGTTTCACTCCTTAGATAAAGAGCAGGGGTAATTGCATGGACAGTAGACAGAAAGACAAGGAAGTTGCTGACTATATATGGGATACTACACCCAAAAAGTGACACAGACAGACTGTATGTACCAAGAAAAAGAGGAGGAAGAGGACTGATTGGTTACGAACACAGCACTAGTGCAGAAGGAAACAACATAGCATGGTATGTAAAAAATGCCACAGAATCACTATTATTGGAAGTAAGAAGGTCAACTTGTGTAGGATGGAAGATTACAAAGATAAAGCACTGTACAAGCATTTGAGAATGAATGAAACTGAAAATAGTTGGGTAAAGAAAAGAATGCATGGACAATTTCATAGGAATGGTGAAGATAAGATAGACAGAGAAAAAAGATGGCTGTGGATGACTAAAAGTGATTTAAAACCAGAAACAGAGGCTCTAATCTGTGCTGCCCAAGAGTAAGCACTAAGAACCAATTACATCAAATACAGAATAGACAACACATCAGAAAGTGATAAGTGCAGAATTTGTAGAGAAAATTGTGAAACTGTATGGCATATTATCAATCAATGTACGCCACTAGCCCAGAAAAAATATGAGACATCATGACAATATAACAAGAATTGTCAATTGGACACTTTGCAACAAGTATGGACTTGACAGACCAGAAAAGTGGCACGAACATAAACCCTAAGGCATCATTGAAAATCATAATGCAAAGATCCTATTGGCTTTTATGATTCAGTGCGACCATGAGATAAAGAATAGGAAGCTAGACATAGTGTTAATTGAGAAAGAAAGTAAACAATGCTGGATCATAGCTATATAGCTATATATCATAGCTATATATCATAGCTATATATCCAGCTGACAACATGGTATGGGATTAGGAAGAAAAGTCAATAGGTATTATAGGTTAGCTTGGGAGGTTAAACAGTTGTGGTCGATGAAAAATGCGGTAGTAGTATCAATAATTGTCGGAGCCCTGGGAACAGTGAGTAAAAATCTTGGAAGAAATAGGGGCTGCAATAAGGGTGGAGCACTTGCAGAAGACAGCACTGCTTGGAACCGCTAGAATACTCCGGATGGCACTCGAAAAATAAGGAGTGTTACCTTAGTTCACTGGTAGTGAACAACTGGCACCATAGTACATCTCCAGCGATAGAAGCTGTGCAAAGACAATAATTAAATATTAATATTCTTTTACTTGTTTCAGTTATTTGACTGCGGCCATGCTGGATCACCGTCTTTAGTCGAGCAAATCGACCCCAGGACTTATTCTTTGTAAGCCTAGTACTTCTTCTATCGGTTGTCAAGCGATGTTGGGGGGACAAACACAGACACACACACACACACACACACACACATATACATAGAGACGACGGTCTTTTTTCAGTTTCCCTCTACCAAATCCACTCACAATGGTTTGGTCCGCCCGAGGCTATGGCAGAAGACACTTGACCAAGGTACCACGCAGTGGGACTGAACCCATAACCATGTGGTTGGTAAGCAAGCTACTTACCACACAGCCGCCAGTAAGTTCGAAAAGGAATGGTTAACTTTTTACATAAATTCCAGTACTTAATTAGTTTTTCATTTTATTGATACGGAAAGATAAACAGCAAAGTTGATTTCCGTGGATTTGAAACTCAGAAAGCAAAGACCAAGAGTAATATCGTAAAACATTTTGTCCGGCGCTCTAACGATTATGCCAATCCAACCCTAGCTAAAAAAAATCTCCGAGAATGGATTATGCAAATAATAGAAGCACGAAATTCAGTGCTAATCCCTTAGATATTTTTGTCAAGCGCCATCGGGAAAAGGAAGGTATTCTAATTGAAATCTCACTCCAAACAGTTAATAATGGCCCTCTAAGACATGAAAACTTAATCCAAATATAAATATATGAGAATGAAGACAACCTGAATGCAGGCACTAAAAAAGCAGAAGTAGTCCCTATAATAACCGATAATTTAGGAATTATAGAACGAAAAACAATGTAAACAAATGTATAATTACAACTCCAGGACTCACAAATATACGCTATATACGGAAAATGGTACACAAAGCACCGCTCCTTCGTTTATGTAGAACAGTTGTTCCCAACCTTTTTGTGATCGCGTATCACTTAGAGGTTTCGTACAGTCACCGTATACCACCTGGTTCCAGAAAAACTCAATTCGATCAGAAATCAATTTAATCACAAGTCGAAATAACAAATGAACTAACAATAAAAACACAACTCAATTCCATGCGAAGACTGAATCTATTTCTTTTCTACCAGTTGGTCACTGCGGGGCATAACCTTGCTCACAGCGCGTCGGAAATCATGGCCGGGCGCAGCAAGACAGTTCCGGCTCTTCGACTTGATGGCCAGTAAGGCTAACAACCTCTGCTCACACTCCCAGCTTCGAGATGAACTTTGTGACAGTGCAGTTGGGCCCTTGAAACGACAGGCTTAAGTGGTTGAGGGCTCCAAAAATTTCCGACAGGTAAGCCAGCCTTGAGATAAACTCCTCGTCCTCCACATCTTTTTGAAAATCGTGTTCCTTCTCCGTGAAGAAAACAAGATGTTCATCCCTCAGTTCAAAGAGATGCCTCGTCGCATTACACCAGGAGAGCTAGCGAACCTCTGTGTGGTAGAGGAGACAGATGTGGTCAACTTTCTCAAGAAACCAAAGCATGAGTCCTTAGGCGTAATCCTGCGTATACTTGTGAGTGTAAGTCTCTAGGTGCAATCCTGCGTATATCCATATGGGTTGAAGTCCTGATATCGTAGACATCCCAAGAAAAATTCTTCCGCACTTTAAATTCTTTCATAAATCTAAATGTAAGTTCACTCTCCACTAATAGCACCCACATACATCCCCCTATATTTCTATAACTCTTATCTCTGTCTTACTTCATATCTGTCTACCGCACATCATCACACTATAAGATAGATATTAATTCTTTAATTTATCCTTAATTTATTTTAAACCTTAACCCCCCTCCCAAATCCCCTAACTCTAACTCCCACTCATAAATAATTTAATATTCAACTAGCTCTTTCTTTCTCGACCACCTACGCACACACAGCCTCATTGCTAAAAATAACTCTACAGTCATTGACCTTAGCCAAGACGGACACAAGCCATTACTACCAAATATCCTCCCCAACAACCTTAGACTTTGAAACCACCAGGCATCTACTCTCTTTAAATTCCTTTCATTTCGATCTTATTTTTTCCCCCTATTTTTTTTCTCTATCTTCCTCTGCCTTCTCAGCCTCTTTCTTATTGTCTCGGTTACCCCATACACAATTCTTAGACATCATATACATATACACATTACCTTATCACATAGCCAATCCTTAAAATCCCCCCTATCTCACTCTATTTACTCCTCTTCCTTCTTTACTTTTCTCTACTTCTTCCAATTAACAGCCACCTCTGATACCATTCTGTTATTGAATGTTTATATGTTCGAGTCTTTTTCTTGGGATGTCTACTATATCAGGACTTCAACCCACATGGATAGACGCAGATTGCACCTAGAGACTTACACTCAGGGATATACGTAGGATTACACCTAGAGACTTACACTCACGGATATACGTAGGATTACACCTAAAGACTCATACTTTGGTTTCTTCAGAAAGTTGAACTATGAACTTTTATGCCTCTTCTTTCTTCTCTCTTTCCATCTCCCTATTCTTTTACTCCCTTCCTCTATGTTATCATCTTATTGATATACACCATTCTAATTTTCCATATTTTTTCTCCAATTTGTCTCTGATGATGGGATACTCCATACTCGAGGATATCCCAGAAACAGCTGTAAGATTTTGAATTTCTTTATGTAATAATATTGTATATGATTCGATATGTTTGCCTTGCCTTAATGTTTGATTTCCTGTTTTACAATTTTAGATATATATATATTGTTTAATAAACGCAGTATATATTTTTATGAGCTAGCTACTAATAGTTTCATGCAACGGAAAAAATTCAGACAGTATTTTATAACACTTCCGTGCTTTCACACAATCCTCAGACTCTACTTACAAGGCAGAATAAGCTAAACAATGTGATAGCATCAGAGAAAATAGGAGAAAAGTCGAGAAGAAAGTAGATGTAAAAGGTGGAAGTTTGAAAACACCAGAAAACGAAAAAAAACCCCAAAAAAACTGGGAATAATTAGAATTGTGCCCCCTTCTACCGTAAAGTTATAAGGTTGAATGAATGGGGGCCTAGAGCTTGCGGTACAGCTGCTCAGTCTGGCGAGGACGATCTTTTTCAATTCGTCAACAGGAACTTATGGCCAGCAGGAACCCTATCCATATGTTTACATCAACTGAAACTTCCAGTGCGGTGGAGTTTTCAGATTTGAAAAGGATCTGTGATCTTTCATTGTTTTGATCCGTTGACATATGGTGTGAACTTTTCAGCTATTTTCCACTTGATTGGATGTGATGCGGCGTTAGATTTCAAACTCCATACGTGGCTATGCAACTTAGTGGCTTTATTTTTGCCCCTGTGCTGGAAGGAAGACATGTGGTTTTTATAGTGATTTTTGAAATTGCCCGATGTAGCTTTTCTTTCCGGTTATGTTGTCATCTATCGTTGCTGTAACTTCTGCCTCATATATTACGGATTTAATAATGCACCTCTAGTCGAATAGACAGGTTCCTGGGCCTCGGCAGTTACAACCAGGAGTAAGCTCTTTGTGGTGTTTGCGTGGCATGACGCTTTTCATATTGGAGCAGTAACTATATATTAACTTGTAGCTATATGATAATTAGAGTAGTATAGTTTGCATGGCAGATAAACCAAAACATTGCGGATTATAAGAAATAATAGAAATCGATGCTTTGTATTTTTACCTTATATTTCAATATTTCAGCGGTAGGGACAAGGCTGCTCACAACACTAATTCTCCAAAAAATCTTAATAAAGGGGTCATAAAATCTCTGAAATGTTGAATTAAAGCATAAAAGTAGAAACCATCGACTTGTATCATTATTGACTGCATCAAGGTGGCGAGCTGTCAGGATCGTTTGCACGCCGGACAAAATGCTTTGCGGCATTTTGTCTGAGTTTACGTCCTGAGCTCAAATCTCGCCGAGTACGACTTTGCTTTCCATCCATCCGAGGTTGATAAAATAAGTACCAGTTGAACACTGGGGGTGATGTAATCAATTAAACCCATCTCCCAATATTTTGGTTTTAAAAATAATTAAAATCACGTACACACTCACACACACACACACACACACACACACACACACACACACACACACACACACATACACATACATATAGGTGTGTGTGCATGTGTATACACACATATACATCTGCACACAAAAACATACATATGTACATATGTATTTATTATTCTTAAGCAAAAATGTTGTTTTTGAAAGTGACTTCAAAGTTCCTGCCAACAACATTCTTATGTAAAAATAATAAATTTATATTCTACAAAAGTATAGAGTAACCCATCGGATTAACATAAAATTGTTTTTATTATAACTAAAATTAAAAACAAACATTAATATGAATGTATGCATACATGAATACATACATACATACATACATACATACATACATACATACATACATATATATATATATATGGTGGCTGCTTTCTCGTAAACGAGCAAAGCCATTGCAAGAATAAATCATTGAAATGAGTCATTGATAATGTAATGTGAGGCCCTTGTATGACTCTTGAGTCCTGCAAAAGATTTGCACATTTTATTGCATAATGCACAGTTGTGCCGGTTGGCAGAAGGAACAGGTTCCACAGTATGAAGCTTTTTGATATGTCCTTTTTAATCCTCCAACTGGACGGCATACCTTCCACATACATACATACATACATACATACATGTCTGCATATGCATGTATATATATATATGCATATATACATATGTATATATATATATGTGTATATATACTTATCTATGCATGTGTATATATATATATATATATATATATATATATATATATACATATATATATATATATATATATATATATATATATATATAATAATAATAATATTAGGGACAAAATCCAAAATTACAGGTAAAAACTCAATTAAAATCAATTTATAAAAAATTAAAATTAAATTGAGCTTTATAGATAAAATATATATAAAATATATAGTTTTAGGGAACTTTATATTATACTCATTTATTGTGCTTTTAATTATTAATTTTTCTATATGTGATAGTGGATTTTCATCGATGAGTTCTTGAAACTTGGTTATTTTCCCTAAAACTATATATATATATATATATATATATATATATATATATATCCCTATTACTATTCAAGTGTTATTTCTGATGTTCACGATGCTAACAGCTTCTGTATGCGTTCTGTCATATTTCTGTATTGTAGCATCAGCCATCTATAAACAGAAAAACCGACCATAAACTGGTCTACTGGATATCTCCCGTTGCGCAACGCAAGAAATGTTCAATGAGATTATTGTTCACAACCGCTCGTAAGAAAATCAATAACACATGGCAGTAGTAGTAGTAGTAGTAGTAGTAGTAGTAGGAGTAGAAGTAGTAGTAGTAGTAGTTGTGGTGGTGGTGTTGGTGTTGGTGGTACTCGTAGTAGCAGTAGTTGTAGTAGTGGTGTTACGTGTTTCTGTAGTTGATAATGGCATCCCCGTAATCCGAAAGATGTCTTTCAGATGGCGCTAAGCAATCACACTCACACACACACACACACACACACACACACACACACACACACACACACACACACACACGCACACAAACGTTCGGCTTTTCCCAGAATTCTTTGAGTGTTCTTAATTATTGTTTCCGTTCAACCAAACAAAAATGGGGGCTTTACTTCCTTTTATTTCTGTTGTTTTTTTTGGGGGGTATTTCTATCTGCTCTCTGTCACATATAATGTTTGATTTTAATCATTTATTTATTATTGAAATACTACTACTACTACTACTACTACTACTACTACTACTACTACTACTACTACTACTACTGTGATTTTTATGATTATTGTCCATATTATCATTATTATTATTATTATTATTATTATTATTATTATTATTATTATTATTATCATTGTTTATATTACCAACGAACCAATATTTATTCAAAAGAAACCATTATCGTGTTTATTGCTTTTGTTTGTTCATCCTAATATTGTTTCTAACATGGGATTTTAATGTATATGTATGTGAATATGTGTGTGTGTCTGCGCTTGTGCACATGTATATTTGTGTGTACATGCCTGTACATGCCTGTGTGTGTGTGTGTGTGTGTGTGTGTGTGTGTGTGCATGCGTGCGTATTTATGAGTGTACTGGAGCGGATAGGTGTTACAATCTAAGTTATATCCTCGATCAAGCTTCCTTAACATACCAGGAATTCCATTACGAATTCCATTATAAAAGTGTTGTGACTACCGTAGATATTTCTGGCATTTTCTGTGAAGTTATTGTTATTGTTTAACCACAGGTCAGACTTGATCGAGCAGAAATATTCCATGTTTGACCATCCCGTCTTTCCCCGATTTACCGAGCATTATCCAACAAATGTCTTTTTATTTATGCTGTTGTTGAAATCCGGTAGATCAGACCAAAAGTCAGATATTTCATAATGACCACCACCCAGTATTTTAGGTCTATCCGTGATATCATTATTTATCGTGTCCTTCTTATTCTAAGATAAACGAATTTGACTCGAGAGAGCTTTGATTGCTAATTCTAACAAATCCGTTGGCCGTGTAGTGGCGCCTTCGTTGGCTCGTTTATGTAAAGCTGCAAGCCAGAATACTATTAGTATCTTTTCTGACTCTTTATAAAAACCTCCTCCAGAATGTGAAGATGCAGGCTGGATAGCAGAACATCTTCCAATAAAAGTTGTCTGTAGCTGATTCATTGGACACAGTGTCAGGCGACTGTTGTCGCTTGGCCTAACTCATCGTAAAGCAAATACCGTCATGAATAATATTCAAACGACAACAGAGAAAGTAAGCCAATGGATTTGGTTAAAAAGAAACAATGAGCAATGGCTAGAAAAATATTAAGCGAAACCTCGTAACCAGTTCATCTAGCAAGCAGGGTCCCATCTCAGTGAAGAGGGGGCCAGTGCACAGTAATGCCGTTGAGAGGAAGGCCCTGAAACGGCGCGCATTCTCTGCTGGTGACCCTATAAGCTTGCTAACATCCAATACGCGGAGCTTTCAACTGGTAGGACTTGCTTCTGCAAGTTGTTTGCAAAACATTTATGTTTGCCTTTCTTCACGTTCTTAATAAATGCCTCTTGGAACTAATCTTACTGGCACTGGTTCTACTTTCATAGCCTACATCTTGTTTATTTCACTTTTTTATTGTAAACAAGTTCAAATACCTAATGAAGAAAACCTATGATTAGAAATTAAGCTGTGACCGTCTCGTCTTTTATTTAGACAACCGTGATTGTTCCGTTTCTTATTCACGCAGCCGTGAGTGTTCTGTCTTTTATTTAGATAGCCGTAACTGTCC
>NC_142952.1:24607329-24624829 GCF_046866305.1 Octopus bimaculoides
TGATGCAAGGTCACCCATTCACTTGATTTGATCACCTTATTACTTGTCAGATACTTTATCTTCCCAGGACCAGTGAGAATGAAAAGCAGAAACGCGCCACGCAGCACTTGAACTCAGGACGTAAAATAACGCAACAAATAACCACTAAATACGCCTCCCATCATTGTTTATGTGTCGAGTGCGATTTCGCCTGCACACACACACACACACACACACACACACACACATATTTATTTGTATATACACATATATGCATATATATATATATATATATATATATATATATAAATGCATATACATACATACATACATATATATATATATATATATATATATATATATATATATATATATATATATATATATATATACATATATATATATATGGGTATAGTAGGTTTATATCTTTATATGCATATATACGTAAATGTATTGGCAAAATTTAGCGAACATATAACTTGACGTATAAACAGATTTACGACGTCAAACGCCGTATTCGTTGAAAAGGATATTTGTTCAGTGACATAAAGTGATTTAATAGCGAAATCACAACCACAGACATTTTCGTAAACGCATACACACAACCAATATGCGACAAACACTATGAGTAATGTAGACATATTAGGGGATAAATGTGTATCATTCATATATATATATATATATGAATGATCTGAGAACACTTGGGATACGTATACGTACGGAGGCTACACATGTGCATACCCATACATACACAGACGCAATGATTCTCGTGCACCGTCAGACTGATAGGAGATATAAATCAGATTTCAGATGTAAGTCTCTGATTGCTGTCATTATAAATTACTGCATGAATCTAAACTGGCCTTTGTCGGTTCGGAAGTGATGTAATCTTTTAACTTACATCTACAAGATGTGTAGACGTATGTGGAGAATGCACAACACAATGGAAGACTTGCCGACAGAGAATAACACCCGCCTCTCTGGGGTCTGTTTGATTACATACAAACATACATGTCTACATACATACATACATACATACATAGACATACACCCATTCTTATACATACATGTATGCATACATGCAGATATACATACAGGCCTACATACATACATACACACATAAACATACATGCATTCATACATAGACATACATGCACTAATGCATACATGCATACATACATGTATACATACATACATACATGCATTCTTTATGTACCTAAATCTTAGATTGAACTAAATGAAATTTTACTGTCTTTGTCCTGTAATGCCTAATTGTTTATCATTCTCGACTACTTTAACTTATACGTACTAGCTCAAAGGAATGCCACCTCTAGCCGTTTTTTGAACAAGACAATCATACAACCACAACTTCAACCTCTGTTCTTATTTGAGCATTCAGAACACTTACCTAGTAGACTGAGTCATTCTAGCGAAATTCCTCATACCCTCTCCCTCTCTCGCTCTCTCCTTCTCTCTCCCCCTCTCTCTCCACACACACACACATATATACGGTGAGCTTCCTTTAGTTTCCATTCACCAAGTCCACTCACAAAGCTATTGTCGGTCCGGGGCTACAGTAGAAGACACTTTCGCAAGGAACCGCATAGTGTGACTGAACTCGGAACCAAGTGGTTGGGAAGCCAGCTCCTTCCCACACGGCTTTGCCTAAAATATGTATTACATAATATATATGTGTGCAAGTGTGTGTATCTTAGTGAGTATATATATATATATATATATATATATATATATATATATATATATATACATGTATACGTATATATATGATTTGCTTTAGCCGTTACGATCACACAATGCTGCATCTTTACCTTCTCTTGGTTTGGAAAAGAAGCTCGTTCTGCAACCAGTTGGACTCGGGTTCAGGCCCACTGCGGGACATCTTGGGAAAATGTCTTTTACTTATCTCGGGTCGATCAATAGCTTGTAAGTGAAATTTGTAGAGGAAACTGTGTAGAATCCCGTCGTACATGCGTGTGTGCTTTACAATCACTGTCGATTTATTTACGTCCCACCACTTTGCTGTTCAGGCAAAAGAAATCGATAGAGAAAGTGCCAGACTTAAAAGTATATTATTCGACTTACCCCTCAAAGGCGGTGTCCCGGTATGGCCGCAATCCAACTACTGAAGCAAATAAAACACACACACACACAAACACACACACACAAACACACACACACACACACACACACACACGCACACACACACACACATTACATATATTACACATATATTACATGTGCACACACGTACATGCACTATTTGACCTTCACTTTATTATTATTATTTGTCAGATTTCGTCCGTCACACATTCTTTGACCTCATCAGTGACACCCTGTCCCTGTCTCCTCTTTTCCTGATTATTCTATATTGTTCTTCTGTGGTATGTACCTCTCATAACTAGCGTACTTTTAACACAGCAAGTCTTTGAGACATGTTATCTCAGGACAGAATCCGCAGTAACTGGCCTATCAACAGTGTACATACATAAAGTCTGATGATACATGGATGAATATTTTTATCAAATACGGCCTCAGTTTCATATACCGGATTTTAAATAGCATATCGACAGTGCGTATATTTCAAATAGATACACATATTTCATATAGTTACCGCTTCGTTTTCCTGCCGCATTGAACGTATCCAACTCACCCACTCACCAAAACCCGCCCAACCACACACCAGCCAGCCAGCCAACCAGTCAGGCGGGTCAATTAATTGACATCACTTCTCAGAAAGACACGAAGCCTTATGACAAACAGTAAAGAACGATCCGTTGCGCATCTCTCTCTTTCTCTATGTACATGCTGGCTAATTGGTCTAGAAGCCGCGTGGTTAATTGGATGTTAAACGGCAACTATAATAATGATATGCAATACTGACAAATGTCTGCTATAACTAATTTACAATTAGATTCTGTTTCATAAGGAAAACAGCAAAAATAAAAACAAACGAACGAATAAATGAATAAATGCTTGAAATGTGTGTGTGTGCATGTATGTGCGTCTCTGTGTGTTAGGTTAATGGTTAATGGTTAATGATCAATGGTTAATGCTTATGATATATGCAGAGAGCAAAGCTGGCAGGTTCCAGATTCTGAATTCTAAATCATTATTGCACTTTCACTGTCGAAGACACACAAACACGTACAGACAGACACAAACTCACAAGCACGCACAGGCACACACATGCGCACGCACACACACACGTACATACACATCCCTCAATGCACACACACACACAGAGGCACACACGCACAGGCACGCACACACACCTAAACACACATACATGAACATAAAAAGAAACACGTGTACATACACACATATACACACACAAACACAGGCACACACGCACATACACACGCACATACACGCACGTACACACACACACACTCACGCACGCACGCACACACACACACACACACACACACACACACACACACACACACACACACACACACACAAGACAGGTACGCGAGTGTTTCGTTGAAATTTCGAACACTCCATCAAAACACACATAGAGTGTCAGGAATAGCCGTGTAGTTAAGAAGCCCGCTTTGCAGCCATATGGTTTCGGGTTCAGTCCTACTGCGTGGCACTGTAGGCAAGTGTCCTCTACTATAGCCCCGAGCCGACCAATGCCTTGTGAGTGGATTTCTTGGCAGAAAGTATGCGGAATCCCGCTTCACGTATGTATGTCTATTATATATATGTATATGCACATATAAATGTTTGTATGTGTGTGTGTGTGTGTGTGTGTGTGTGTGTGTGTGTGTGTGTGTATGTGTGTGAAATTTAACTGGTGACTGTTGGTAGTGCTTCCAGAGTAAAAGGCCAAGAGTGCGAGAGTTTGCTAAGAAATAGAAGGGAGGGAGAAATTACCTCTAGGGGGAGAGAACCGCTCAGGGTTTATTATTTTTCTGTTTTTGCTTTATTATTATGCGATGTCTTTTTTTATGAGGGAGGACACACATGAAAGAATATTTCCATATACTTCATTTAACAAAAGTACAGCAAAAAGAAAATTTTACAAATACATAACAAACAGAAAATTTGTAGCTTAATTTTATCAGTCAACATTCAAAAGATCATTACAATTTCGTGCCTTTATGTGTATATATATATATATATATATATATATATATATATATATATATATATATATATATCATACACACAGAAGAGGCATTACCATCATAAAAGCGTACCATATGCACAAGGTTTCTGTCTCTCAAACTCCTTATTTCCTTTCCTGCATGCGTTTATACTTTTTCCGATCATAATGCTTTCTCTCTCTCTGTGTGTATATATATATATATATATATATATATATATATATATATATATATATATATAAACGCAAATGCTTCACCAAATAAAACTGCATTTCAGTTTTGGAGTTCTGAGGAAGCTATAGCATCGCAGATATTGCTGCGTAGTTAAGAAGCTAGTTTTGCAATGGAGTGCATTGCATCTTATAGCAGAAACAGCCATTAGTTAATGAAGTGCTGTTACATAATATCTTATTCCTACCTTCGTCTTTTATTTGATTTCTTATTACTGTTCTGTACTCGACTGACATTTTATGCTGAAGCATATCTATCATATATTAAGTTCTAACGCCAAGTCGCTAACGCTGAGGCGATATACTACTACTACTACTACTGCTACTACTACTACTACTACTACTACTACTACTACTACTACTACTACTACTACTACTACTACTATCCGACAATAATAATAATAATAATAATAATAATAATAATAATAATAATAATAATAATAAATATAACATACAGAAAATTGCACTACTGGGTACTGCACACATTCTACGCAAAACACTTTCAATACAGTAAACATAAGAGCACCACAGCAAACCACAGCAAACCACAGCACATACCCAAGGCGCACAGAGCTGCGCTCGGTAGTGAAGTGAAAGCACGTTATAAAAATAAAACTACTGAATAATAATAATAATAATCCTTTCTACAGGAGGCACAGGCCTCAGATTTGGTGGGAGACTTCTAGTCGATTACATCGACCCATGTACACAACAGTTCAATACCTCAATTTTGCTTGTCAGTAACCAGCTGAGCTTTCTCTTGGCGGTTGACGATATGTGCATCTCTGATCACGAGCAGAAGTAGTGGAGGCGCATCACAGCCATGTGCTGAGAGGAATTCTTTGGGGGTTTGAATAATTCACATCTGGACACGTGGGTGTTTCGTTCATCATCCTTAAGCATACCTTATTCAGGGACCTTTTGAGCGGGATGGGCTACTCGACCTGACGAAAATTATAACTGGGCCCCACGTGAAAGGTTATGCACTGTTTATCTTGATATGAGATAACCATGTTGTGCACATGTGGTTGTGATGCGTGTGCCTGGTGTACTCTTATCAAGAGGGTAGTCATAACATATATAGGCGCAGGAGTAGATGTGTGCTAAGATTCTTGCTTCCCAGTAACATGGTCTCGGGTTCAGTCTCACTGTATGGCCCTTTAGGCATGTGTCTTCTAGTATAGATACGGGCCGACAAAAGCCTTGTGAGTGGATTTGGTAGACGGAAACTGAAAGAATCCTGCATGCATGTGTGTGTGCCTGTGTTTGTGCCCCGCCACCGCTTGATAACGGGAGTTGATGTGTTTACTTCCCCTAGCTTAGTGGTTTGGCAAAAGCGACTGATAGAATAAGTTCCAAACTTACCGTTCCTGTAACCTAGCGGTTCAACCAAACGGTTCGATAGAATAAGTACTGTATTTAAAAAATAAATATTGGTTGGTGTCCAGTGATAGAAACAAGTAGAACATCGAGGATAAAACCCACAAACAAGAAAGGCACGCACTCGCAGGCGCGCACATACATGCACGCACACACACATACACAGAGCCACACACGCGCACACACAAACACACATTTCTCTCGAAGTTTCGAAGCACGTCGTCAGCAGACTAAACACATAACGACTAGTAACACCGATTCCACTCACGACCTCTAACCTCCATTCTGTTGCGCATATAAAAACGACTACGCCCTTTATAAATGCATAATTATGGAACATGCTTGTTCAGTCAACAACCATGAAAGCTACAGCAAATAAAGCTAGCATTAATCCTTATCACCCCACCATCTCCTAATCGTCCGTAATCCCTTCTGTTTTTATGGTTTAGTTTTTGAAATAGTAGTTTTGATATTTGTTTATCTCTTTCTTTATCTTTTACTTGTTTCAGTCATTTGACTGCGGCCACGCTGGAGCACCGCCTTTAGTCGAGCAAATCGAACCCAGGACTTATTCTTTGGAAGCCTAGTACTTATTCTATCGGTCTCTTTTGCCGAACCGCTATGTTACGGGGACGTAAACATACCAGCATCGGTTGTCAAGCGATGTTGGGTGGACAAACACAGACACACAAATATATACACACACATACATACATACATACATACATACATATATATATATATATATATATATATATATATATATATATATATATATATACATACATATATACAACAGGCTTCTTTCAGTTTCCGTCTATCAAATCCACTCACAAGGTTTTGGTCGGCCCGAGGCTATAGTAGAAGACACTTGCCCAAAGTGCCACGCAGTGGGAATGAACCCGGAACCATGTGGTTGGCAAGCAAGCTACTTACCACACAGCCACTCCTGCATCTTTTACTCGTTTCAGTCATTAGATGGCGGCCACGCTGGGGCACTGCTCTGGACAGCTTTTGTTGAAGAGATAGCTCTTAGTACCAATGTTTAAAAATACTGGTATATACTCCATCGGTTTCTTATGGATGTGAACAAACCAACACAGGTTACCAAATGGTAGTGGAGGTCGACAAAGACAGAAGGTCATATACATATAGACACACACACACATATTTGTGTGTGTGTGTGTGTGTGTGTGTGTGTGTGTAAGAGTGTATATGGACATACATACACACGCACACACACACATATGTACACGAAGGGCTTCCACATTGGTCGGCCCGTAGCTAGAGTAGGAGGCACTTGCTCATGATGCTGCTGGGAGGGACTGAGCCCGAAACCATATGGGTACAAAGCGAACACTTTGCCACACATTCATGCCTACCTATCCATCCATCCATCCATCCATCCATCCATCTATCTATCTGTCTGTCCGTCCATCCGTCTGTCTGTCTACTTATTCACCTACCTATCTGTCTGTCGGTCTGCCTACCTGTCTGTCTGTCTGTCTGTCTATCTATCTATCTATCTATCTATCTATCTATCTATCTATCTATCTGTATAGTTACACACACACACACACATACACACACACACACATACATACACTCAAATATATATATATATATTCATGCATACATAAACATAAACATATATATACATATATTTATATGTAAATATGTAGATATTTGTCTATATATATAGTACACACAACATAAACATATATATATATATATATACAGTATATAACACACACACACACACACATAAATATCTGAATATATATGCCTATATCTACTATATAACACACACACGTTGTCTCTGCACACATGCATGTTTGTAACATCACGTCATACACCTGCCTTGGTAGAAATATATATTTATCGCTGTCTGACTTCCAAGTGAAGAACCTTGAAAACATGTCAGCCGGTGATTGACTGGCTTTTAACCTTTGGAAAATGTTCAAATAAATATTAATGAGCTGATGTCTAACACCTGATCGTTATTTCACTTCATGCTTCCAGAAATTCATGCAGCATTTAGAGTTCAATAAAGATGTTGGTTCAAACATGCAAATGAATGTATGAAAGAATCAAAATGCCGCTAGGCCTCAAAGAGACGATAATAAATATCGGAGTGAGTGAGCTTACGGAAAAGATAAAAATCTTTTATCTTTTACTTCTTTCAGTCATTTTTTAAAGCCTAGTACTTATTATACTAGGCTCGTTTGCGGAACAGCTATATTACGAGGACGTAAACACACAAACATCAGCTGTCAAGCACAGGACACAAAGGCAGGTTCACACACACGCACACACACACGCACACACACACGCACACACACACACACACACACATACATACGCGCACACACACACACACACACACACACACACACACACATACAAACACACACGCATAAACACACACACACATGCTAACACATACATTACACACACACACATAAACACACAAACACACATATAAACACACATGCTAAAACACACATTACATGCACACTCACACATACACATACACACACTCACACATGTCTTTCTATCTATCGGTCTATATACGACGGGATTTTGTTCAGTTTCTTTACAACATGTATGTCTGCGTGTTAGGTTAATGGTTAACTGTTAATGATCAATGGTTAATCGTTATGATATATGCAGAGAGCAACGCAGGGAGATTCCAGATTCAAAATTCAAAATCAGTATTACATTTTCGTTGTCAAAGGCACACACACATGAGCACGAACGCTCGCGCGCACACACGCCCATAACGGGCTTCTTTCAGTTTCCGTCCACCAAATCCAACCACAAGGTTTTGGTTGGCCCGAGGCTACAGATGAAGACATTTTGCCCAATGTGCCACGCCGTAGGACTGAACCCTGAACCATGTGGCTTGGAAGCAAGCTTCTTTATTTCATCAAATTTGCCATAAAGGCATTACATAGATAGAAGCAAATGCGGGCTGGACAACAACACAAATGAAATGAATGATGAGCAAAATAATGATAATGATGAGGGAAGCAGACGACGCCCGCTGATCGATGCTTCCCGAAAACATTGTTTTTTTTTTCTGTTTTATAAAACCAATTGAGGTTATGAACCTCTTACTATAGTTCAATGGGACACAAAGTCCTTTCAAATGAGACAATAAGCCTCTTACATTTTCAGAAATGGACTCCAGGTCCTTACAAAATGAGCTCTTGTCAACTTCTTCCCACAATATGTGGGAAGAAACAGGATCTCCTGGCCCTCCAAGGGCTGGCTCGCATAGTTGCGAGCTCCCTCAAGGGTATCAAATATCAGCCATACCGTTGCAAAATGAGGCACTAAGCCTCTTACCTTTTTTACCACTCGAGGCATTAAAGCCTTTTACTTCCATGCCCGACTAGGCACACTGCCTCATTCAAGCACCTGGACGGGACCAAGTCGGGACACTTTAGTATAAATTTAAATATATCCTTGGGGAAGGAGTTCATTATCCTGCACAAGTCAGTTTCCCCTGTGGCCTCCACAGCCACCTGCGGAGGTCAATCAGGGTCCTCAGTGCAGGACAGAACTCCTTCCCTCCGTCCTTTTTTTCACACCTTCTTTATAAAGTTTTGTAAAGCCCCTCCCTTGTGAAAGAGGATTACAAATTCTTCGTCTATCACATAGGAAGGGGCCGCAGTTTTTTCCGTCGGTAGCACAATTCCCACCGACGGGCTTTCGGGACATGCCGGCAGTGTGTTAGTAACCGCCGTCAATGCTCCACTTTTCTTCTTTTCTTTTTGCCACGGGAGGGTGGAGTTCTTCCATTTGTCCAGAAGATTTTCCTTCCCTCCTGCAGCCTTAGGATCCCTCGGTGGGCAACCATTGCCACCCACCTTCTGTATGTCGTTGTGCCTGTGTTTGTCCTCTGCCACCGCTTGATAACGGGAATTGATGTATTTATGTCCCCTAGCTTAGTGGTTCGGCAAAAGAGACTGATAGAATAAGTTCCAAACTTATCGTTCCTGTAATCAAGCGGTTCAACCAAAAGGATCGATAGAATAAATACCATATTTATAAAATAAATACTGGTTGGTGTCCAGTGACTGAAGCAAGTACAGCATAGAGGATATAACCCACAACCAAGAAAGGCACACAGTCGCAGGCGCGCGCACACACACACGCATGCACACACACACACACACAGACACAGACACAGACACACACACACAGACACACACACACACACACACACACACACACACACACACACACACGCACACACACACACACACACACACGAAGGCACACACAAACACACACGTTTCTCTCTGCGCTATATGACGTGCTTGCTTGGATGGGGTCAGCATTTGTGATCGACATGACCAACTCATTGGTCGGATCCGGCTCAATTTACCCCGGGTGAATGTCCACCCCTAGTACAACTAAGTACACGTCCGTAGTACCGGAGTTATGACCTCTCATTGCAGAGAAATAACGGCCTTTTAGCAAAATTTACTCTGGTGAGGAAAGAAAAAATAATCAATACTAGATCAATATTCAGTCATCGGCTTTCATCTTATATTAAACTGTTACACCTGCTAGATATTTCAATGTTTAATATTGAGGTTGTTTCATCCTAGGTCAACCTTGATCGATCTGACTTTTGATCAAAGATATATTTCGATATCTTTATAAATCAATGTCGGATTTATTAAGAAAAACAAAATACGACCACTGGATGGTCGAGTATTTACAATATATGTTGTTGTTGTTGCTTAACCCTAGGTCAATCTTGGTCGATTGAGATTTGATCAAAGATATGATTTTTTTGTTTGCACAACTCAATGTCAGATTTATTAGGAAATGAATCTTAGGATATTTAAATAACTACACATGTATTTTCTATTGTTACTGCTGATGTTTTTGTTGTATTAGTGGTCGTTGTTCTTGTCAATGTTGTTTAGAATCAGGTCAGTTTTAATCGACTCAAAACTGTGATTAAAAGCTTTCAAACCGCGAACATCGCGTCTTATTATACATTATTTACATTATTTACATTTGACGGATATTTGTCCTCATCTTGTTTGTTGTTAACACAACGTTTCGGTTGATATACCCTCCAGCCTTCATAAGGTGCCTTGGGGAAATTTCGAACCTAGGTTCTCATTCCGTAGATATTTTTCGATATTATTATTATTATTATCATTATTATTATTATTATTATTGTTGTTGTTGTTGTTGTTGTTATTGTTCAGGTCAATGCTTGGAATCGACTACGCCATATGCACACGGGCATATAGCGTAGTGGTTGAGAGCGCGGGCTACTAACCCCAAGATTTCGAGTTCGATTTCAAGCAGTGACCTGATCAACAACAACATCGAAAAATATCTTAAGAATGAGAATCCAGGTTCTAAATTTCCTCAAGACACTTGATGAAGGCTGGAGGGTATATCAGACGAAACGTGTTAACAACAAAACAAGATTAGGACAAATATCCGTCGAATGTAAATAATGTACATAATTCCTCATCTCTTAAATATAGAACTGTATCGCGTCTTTTTCTCAAACAAAGTTTATCTAAGTCTACATTACCAATTTTTCCTTCCATTTTAAGGACGACTGTAGAGATCTTGGCTTCTATATCTAAGAAGCTGAGAGTCAGAATAAATTCATCGTAGTTGATTGGTAAATATTTATTTCGAAGTCAGTATTATTTTGGGCTTCCATGTTTCGTATTTAGAACGAAAAGAAAATGTCAGAAATTTTGAATGTTCACACAATAAAAATGTTGTGTAACTCCGGGTCAAATATATACTCAAAGACTATTCGTAACATTTTACGATATCTCGTATTAAAAAGAGAAAGATTAATAGAGATTTTTGAATATAAATCCAATTAAAAATGGTAGTATGTTTAGTTCCAGGTTAAATCTGATCAAGATGTAGGCTCAAAGTTGCGCCATCTGTGACCGATCCTAAATTTTTACAAATGAATAGGATTACATAATAAAACATACCAAAATAAAAATAGGGATTTTAAAATAATAACCTAATTAAAAGTTTTACGTTTTAATCCGGGTTAAACCTAATCAGGACATAGGCTTAAAGACGTGCCTTACGTGACCATTCCTAAAATTTTACCACTAATTAGGACTACATTATCCAATATCTCGGAAAGAAAAATAGAGATTTTCAAGTATTAATCCAATTAAAAATTTTATGTTTAGGTCCTGGTTAAATCTGATCAGAATGTAGGCTCAAAGATGCGCTTTTCGTGATTATACCTAAATTTTTGTCGCTAATTACGATTACATTATTCATCATGTCTTTTTACCCTAACATCAACAAAAACAATAAAATGCGATTTGATGAGCAAATTTAGTTGCTATTTGAAGCAAGCCGAGCAACTACATACAAGCGTTCATGTTTGATGTGTTATAAATACCTGAACACAGGCTACACAAACACACGCAACACGCATAAACAAAGATAACTTTCGCCCTCATATATACGTCATATCCATGCACAGTTTGGTCACAGACACACACACACACACACACACACACACACACACACACACCACGTGAAAAAGTACACCTCAACTGCTACACACTCACGCACTCACACACGCCAGAGTCACTCAGCCCTATTCACAAAGCTAAACTTATACACTCACACACACCTTTCTCATATGCACACACACGCATGCGCACCTTCTTTTGGGATTACCAGCGATTTATTATCTTCCTCTCTTTCAACCTCTTTCAACCTCTTTTCTTTTTCATTATTATCTCCCTTTCTTTCAAACTTTTTCTCCAATCATCCGCCATGCTGGACCGCTGAAATCTACAATTTTTTTTCATTCTCTCTCTGTTTATTTCCTTTTATTCCTTTCTTCTGAAGAGCATAAGCTCAAAACATAAAATACTTTTTCATTTTCCCGAGCGTCAAACTAATACACTTACTTGTTATTCATACATCTGTCTTCGTCTTTTGTTTTTCTATAAATTTCAACTATATATATATATATACATACATATATATATATATATATATATATATATATATATATGTATACACATACACATACATACACACACACACACACACATATATGTGAATATATATATATATATATATATATATATATATATATATATATATACAAATATACATACATACATACATACATACATTCACAGGTATATGTCTAGTAGTCCATGTATGTAACTAAACATGTATTCATACATACCGACATATAAACACTGACTCCATCTTTCAAAAACTTAACATAATCTTCTTAATGTGCCTAAACTTAGAGATAACTAGCAATCTTTGGTCCTGCAGGGAATTTTGAATTTATTATCGAACGAGTAGATAACGGCGTTGTTTCTAGTCAAAGAAATGCTAGCGGAGGTAGGAAGAATGAAAGAAGAACATTACTTGGTAGAAATGGGTCGGTCTTGCATGGTAGTGTGCATGTTCTGGTTATTGGAAACTTTTACACGCAGAAACATATGCATATAATATATATATATATATATACATTTGTACTGCACCGTGAGGGTAAGATCAGCAAATAAAATACTATATATATATATATATATATATATATATATATATATATATATATACATTTCGTTTTGGGATTTGGTTTGCAAGATTTAATTTTAAGGCACGAAAAGAAAATGACTCTCTCCAGACACAACAGTATATATATATATATATATATATATATATATATATATATATATATATATATATATATATATATATATATATATATATAGATATGCAGGGCAGGGAAATCATCAATTAGTAATAAAATTAATAATTAACAATTCTGCCGGGTAGCTCAGTATGAAAAAAACCTTTTTCGGTAAAAATTTATAATCATAAATGTATAGGGATTGACAGTAACCTGCTTCTCCAACATACTGAGAATTCAGAAATAGCAGTCAAAGAACAACTGATTTCAAAACTACAAATTATTACTCCAGATTGATAGCGATATTTTTGATACACACAGAATAAAAAACAATAGAGAAGAGTAGAAAAACACTTGCCTTTAGTTAATTTAGTACAATTGTTTCACAGTTAAGAGTACATAATACTCTATTCTGATCTTCAGCTAAATATTCTAATAAATTTGTTAATGTCTAAATAACTCACGTTAATTTTGACCATGTAAACATCAATACCACGTGAGGAAGACGTTAAGAAATTTATCGGCCAGTAAATTCAAAATCTCTCGCCCTAATGAATTTCAATTCGGTGTGTATCAGAAATAGTCCCGTTTAGGAAAGAGACTCGTACGAATTCCTGCGGTATAACCATCCATCATGGAGTTATTATTAAAATATAGATATGCAGGGCAGGGAAATCATCAATTAGTAATAAAATTAATAATTAACAATTCTGCCGGGTAGCTCAGTATGAAAAAAACCTTTTTCGGTAAAAATTTATAATCATAAATGTATAGGGATTGACAGTAACCTGCTTCTCCAACATACTGAGAATTCAGAAATAGCAGTCAAAGAACAACTGATTTCAAAACTACAAATTATTACTCCAGATTGATAGCGATATTTTTGATACACACAGAATAAAAAACAATAGAGAAGAGTAGAAAAACACTTGCCTTTAGTTAATTTAGTACAATTGTTTCACAGTTAAGAGTACATAATACTCTATTCTGATCTTCAGCTAAATATTCTAATAAATTTGTTAATGTCTAAATAACTCACGTTAATTTTGACCATGTAAACATCAATACCACGTGAGGAAGACGTTAAGAAATTTATCGGCCAGTAAATTCAAAATCTCTCGCCCTAATGAATTTCAATTCGGTGTGTATCAGAAATAGTCCCGTTTAGGAAAGAGACTCGTACGAATTCCTGCGGTATAACCATCCATCATGGAGTTATTATTAAAATATAGATATGCAGGGCAGGGAAATCATCAATTAGTAATAAAATTAATAATTAACAATTCTGCCGGGTAGCTCAGTATGAAAAAAACCTTTTTCGGTAAAAATATATAATCATAAATGTATAGGGATTGACAGTAACCTGCTTCTCCAACATACTGAGAATTCAGAAATAGCAGTCAAAGAACAACTGATTTCAAAACTACAAATTATTACTCCAGATTGATAGCGATATTTTTGATACACACAGAATAAAAAAACAATAGAGAAGAGTAGAAAAACACTTGCCTTTAGTTAATTTAGTACAATTGTTTCACAGTTAAGAGTACATAATACTCTATTCTGATCTTCAGCTAAATATTCTAATAAATTTGTTAATGTCTAAATAACTCACGTTAATTTTGACCATGTAAACATCAATACCACGTGAGGAAGACGTTAAGAAATTTATCGGCCAGTAAATTCAAAATCTCTCGCCCTAATGAATTTCAATTCGGTGTGTATCAGAAATAGTCCCGTTTAGGAAAGAGACTCGTACGAATTCCTGCGGTATAACCATCCATCATGGAGTTATTATTAAAATATAGATATGCAGGGCAGGGAAATCATCAATTAGTAATAAAATTAATAATTAACAATTCTGCCGGGTAGCTCAGTATGAAAAAAACCTTTTTCAGTAAAAATTTATAATCATAAATGTATAGGGATTGACAGTAACCTGCTTCTCCAACATACTGAGAATTCAGAAATAGCAGTCAAAGAACTACTGATTTCAAAACTACAAATTATTACTCCAGATTGATAGCGATATTTTTGATACACACAGAATAAAAAACAATAGAGAAGAGTAGAAAAACACTTGCCTTTAGTTAATTTAGTACAATTGTTTCACAGTTAAGAGTACATAATACTCTATTCTGATCTTCAGCTAAATATTCTAATAAATTTGTTAATGTCTAAATAACTCACGTTAATTTTGACCATGTAAACATCAATACCACGTGAGGAAGACGTTAAGAAATTTATCAGCCAGTAAATTCAAAATCTCTCGCCCTAATGAATTTCAATTCGGTGTGTATCAGAAATAGTCCCGTTTAGGAAAGAGACTCGTACGAATTCCTGCGGTATAACCATCCATCATGGAGTTATTATTAAAATATAGATATGCAGGGCAGGGAAATCATCAATTAGTAATAAAATTAATAATTAACAATTCTGCCGGGTAGCTCAGTATGAAAAAAACCTTTTTCGGTAAAAATTTATAATCATAAATGTATAGGGATTGACAGTAACCTGCTTCTCCAACATACTGAGAATTCAGAAATAGCAGTCAAAGAACAACTGATTTCAAAACTACAAATTATTACTCCAGATTGATAGCGATATTTTTGATACACACAGAATAAAAAACAATAGAGAAGAGTAGAAAAACACTTGCCTTTAGTTAATTTAGTACAATTGTTTCACAGTTAAGAGTACATAATACTCTATTCTGATCTTCAGCTAAATATTCTAATAAATTTGTTAATGTCTAAATAACTCACGTTAATTTTGACCATCAATACCACGTGAGGAAGACGTTAAGAAATTTATCGGCCAGTAAATTCAAAATCTCTCGCCCTAATGAATTTCAATTCGGTGTGTATCAGAAATAGTCCCGTTTAGGAAAGAGACTCGTACGAATTCCTGCGGTATAACCATCCATCATGGAGTTATTATTAAAATATAGATATGCAGGGCAGGGAAATCATCAATTAGTAATAAAATTAATAATTAACAATTCTGCCGGGTAGCTCAGTATGAAAAAAACCTTTTTCGGTAAAAATTTATAATATCGCTATCAATCTGGAGTAATAATTTGTAGTTTTGAAATCACACATATGTGTGTGTGCGTATTTGTGTGTTTGTGTGTGCGTGCGTGTGTGTTTGCTTGTGTGTGTGTGTGTGCGTGTGTGTGTTTGTAGGAAACAACAGTGAGACTCGTATCTGTCGTTCTCGTAGTCACTTCTGGAGCGATTTCGCTTTACAAAGCTCTGAAGTATATTGTGATTTGAAACAGAATACGTGAATAAAATGGATTTTTCCCGGACGCAAAACTGGAGCCTCTGGCTTTACAACAGCTCAGAACTAAAACTAACTTTGGTGAACTGTTATTTCAGTAAGATCTATTACCTCTACATTATGCGTTGACAATAAGGGACTACCTTAACCAAGCCTTTCCACAGCGTTGGTTTGGAAGATGGGACAACATGGAATGGCCACCATGTTCACCTGACCTGATACCAATGGATTTCTTTTTTAGGGGTGTTGTAAAGAACAAGGTTTATGAGAAAAATCCCCAAACAATAAATGAAGAGATTACATTTCTGACGCATTCACTGAAATTGATGGAGATCAGAATTTGTTCCGCACTGTGTCTCAGAGTGTTCTGAAGAGGTTTGAAGAATATTGCAATGTTGAAGGAGGACATTTTGAGCATCTGAGAGATTAAACATTGTCTATTTCATGTGCAGAGATGTGCATATACAATATGATTGTAAGATAGAAATTTAAATATAATAACATGTTTGAAAATAAATTTAAAGTGCCTACGTGATAACTGTAAAGCGACTTTTGGGTCAACCTGTATATATATATATGTATATATATATAAGCAATGTTAATTCTCTAAACGAGGTATTATTCACTGATATATATATCTATATATATATATATATATATATATATATATATATATATATATATACATATATATATATATAAACTTATCTATCTTTCTGGCTCTAGCTCTGTCTCCCTGTCTCCCTCTCGTCCCCCTCTCTCTCCCTTCCCTTCTCTCTGTGTGTGTATATGTATATATATATAAA
>NC_142952.1:24629829-24637329 GCF_046866305.1 Octopus bimaculoides
CTGTGGGGTTTGGTAGCTCGCTTTGCAGCCAGTGGTTTCGGTTTTAGTCCCACTGTGCGGCACATTGGGCAAGTCTCTTCTACTATAGCTCCAGACCGACCGTTACTTAGTGAGTGAATTTGGAAGATGGAAACTGTGTGGAAGCTCATCGAATATATATAAAGACACCCTTCGCTCATGAAAGACCATGGGATTGCAGCTAGAAAGTTCCCCTGCAAGGCACAAGTCCGGGCAAGGTTGTTTATGGAAGACCATTGGTCACCCATTCATACTATCCACCCTCTCCATGCCACCGATGTCATCCAAGGGAAAGGCAAAGGCTTAGCAACAGTGACGGCGCAGCTCCTTTCTACAATTGGATGAACTGGAACAACGTGAAATAAAGTGTCTTGCTCAAGAACAACACTCAGCCCGGTCCGGAAATCGAAATCGCAACCCCACGTTTATAAGCCTGACGCTCTAACAACTATTTATTTAGAAGCAGTTAAATTCAGCTCCATGCAATTTATAATTTTGTCGGCTCGGCTCCTTGAGTGACCCTATTAAACTTTAAGTCGCATGGAATTGTATCAATACTTCTAACTACTTCGGAATGTGTAGAGTGCCACTTTCTTTCGTTTGCCCACGCACTAGTGTGTGTGTGTGTGTGTGTGTGTGTGTGTGTGCGTGTGTGTGTGTGTGTGTGTGGGCATATATGTTTGTGTGTATGTGTGTTTCTCTCTCTCTCTCTTTCTATGTATATATATATATATATATATATATATATATATATATATATATATATATATATATTATTTTGTTTAAAAGAGTTCCAACACTGTCTGTTTTTTATGTTTTATTTATATTCCTGCAGAACCAATGTGGGGTATAGAATATGGAATATACAATATATAATATAATATACAATATATAATATAAAATAAAATAAAATAAAAATGGATGGCACCATGAAATAAAGTATTGAATGTAGATGAAATATTGAGTGTTCAATATTATATATATATATATATATATATATGTGTGTGTGTGTGTGTGTGTGTGTGTGTGTGTGTGTGTGTATGTGTGTCTGCATGTGTGTTTGTTTGTTTCCCCTCGTTTGACGACCGGTGTTGGTTTGTTTGCTCCGTACGTAAAGAGTAGGAAGAAATGCCGCTAAGCATCTTTTGCTCGACGTGCAAATGGTTTTGTCAGCTCGCTGCCTTACATATGTGAACAGATACATACATACATACATACACACACACATATGTATGTATGTATGTATGTATGTGTGAGTGTGTGAGTGTGTGTGTGAGTGTGTGTGTGCACATTGACACAGATACTCAGATACTACAGACTCGTATCTTCGTTGAAGGAATTACGTGAGGACAAGTGTAAAATTGAAGACAAATACTAGTAATGAAAAACAAAAAAAAATGCAAAAAACAATATACGATGATTACAGAAACAAACAAGGAAGCTCTAAAAGACATATTGATTCTGGTAAAGTTGCGAATTAATTCCAGCGATTCGTTAGAATCTTTCACAAAAGCAACCACAACAACAACAACAACAACAACATTAGTAAAGACAAAATAATACCAAAATAAAACAAAAGAAAATTGTCTTTTACCGAAATTTCGGAAAGAAGAAAAAAATCTTTTCTTTTTTTTGTTCTTCTGTAATGTCAATTACTTTTGATATAAAACAATTGGTTTTATAGAAATGCTATAATGTAATGGCATCGATAAATTGGCAAAAATTGGTATTGAATATCAGCATTGTGTCTTGGTATTGTGTATATATTGATATTATATGCTAGTATGTTATAGTGTCGCCGGTTAGCTCAGATGGTTAGAGCGTCGTGCTAAAACGCGAATGTCATGGGTTCCAGCCCTATACTAGCCAAATGATTCCCTTTTTTTTTCGTTTGTCTGCTTTCTGAGTTCAAATTCCACCGACGCTGACATTACATTTCGTCCCACGGGGTGGATAAAATCAATTCCAGTTGTGAACCGGGGCTCGATGTAAACCACTTATCCGTTCCTCAAAGTTGCTGGTCTTTTACCAAAATTTGAAACCAATATATGTTGATATTATAAAGCAGTGAGCTGGAAGAATCGTTAGCACGCCGGGCAAAATTCTTAGCTGTATTTCGTCTGTCTTTACGTTCTGAGTGTAAATTCTGCCAAGGTCGATTTTACTTTTCGTCCTTCGGGGGTCGATAAATTAAGTAGCAGTCAAGTACTGGGGTTGATGTAACCGACCAACCCTCTCCCCACGACAAATTTCAGGCCTTGTACCTATAGTAGAAAGGATTATTCAGTGGTATTATGTGTGTTCATATTATACATTGGTTTTAACTTTTGACACAAGGCCAGTATTTCTGGAGAAAAGGTGATATCGATTACATCAACCCCACTACTCAACTTTATTGACCCCGAAGATGAGGAAAAGTAAACGCGACCCCCGCGAAATTTAAGCTCAGAACATGAAGATAGACGAAATAAAAGTAAGCGTCTTGACCGGCGAGCTTACCGTTCCGCCAGCTCGCTGACTTCTTAGTATTAGTATTATATATAAGAATTGCTATAGCGTATATTAGTATAGTGTATTGGTTTATGCATTAGTATTGTTGTAGTATATATTAGAATTATATAATAGCATCGGTGCAGTGTTTGGTGGTACTATGTATTAGTGTTGTATACTAATATTTGTGTAGTGTATATTGTTAGAAAGTATCAATATTGTGTGATAGTATCTGTATAGTATATATTGTGAAGGCGCAATGGTCCAGTGGTTAGGGCAGCAGACTCGCGGTCATAGGATCGCGGTTTCGATTCCCAGACCAGGTGTTGTGAGTGTTTATTGAGCGAAAACACCTAAAGCTCCACGAGGCTCCGGCAGAGGTGGGGGGAAAATTTTGCTGTATTCTTTCACCACAACTTTATCTCACTCTTTCTTCCTGTTTCTGTTGTACCTGTATTTCAAAGGTCCAGTCTTGTGACACGCTGAATCTCTCCGAGAACTACGTTAAGTGTACACGTGTCTGTGGAATGCTCAGCCACTTGCACGTTAATTTCACGAGCATGCTGTTCCGTTGATCGGATCAACTGGAACCTTCGTCGTCGTAACCGACGGAGTGCCATGAGTATATAATGGTAATATGTATTAGTATTGATTTAGTACATATTGGTACAGTATACATGAATATTATATTCTAGTATTTGTATATGTGCTCAACCGCACATATACAATTAGAAATAATAGACTGCACACTTTAAACACGAATTGTGCTTGAATCTGTTTCTGTGCCCGACAGAAAATTACGATGTACTTGCACAAGACATCAGCCCGCTTAAGATAATTTTATCTTAAAGATTGTTCTGAGCTTTAAACATTATAAGACAACCACCAAGACTATCCAACACTCACACATGCGAAATGTTGACACCCGCAAAACACAGACAACCACCCCAAGTTAACGACATAAGAGATTGCATATACTCATGTACAAAGACAAAAGAAAAACAGTATTGATCAAAACACAACCCTTCAAGAAAGTATACTGAATCATACATATATTAGTTTCAAATATTTTTGGCACAAGGCCAGTAATTTCGAGGGTGAGGGTAAGGCGATTACATTGACCCCCAGTGCTCAACTGATACTTATTCTATCGACTCCGAAAGGAAGAAAGAGAAAGTCAACCTCTGCGGGATTTGAACTCAAAATGTAAAGACGGACGAAATGCCGTGAAGCAGTTCGCCACCTTAAAATACTGAGCCATACATATATTGGATCTTTTTTAAAACGGGGGCCACATTTTTCATTAATGTTTTACGTAGTGTTTTTGGTACGGAAAGACTTTCAAACTTCGTATACTTATCTATTTTGTGTTATAGAACAGAAAAATATTTTTGTATTCGAATTTATTTCATGTAAAAAATTGTCCTATTTCGATAATTTCAACCAATCACTGACAAGTATTCAGTTGTTTATATTTACTCCTTTGGCTGATTAAGCGATGTAAAGCGTATTTAATTTCCATAGCTTCGTTTTGCTTTTTTCTTTTTAAATTTGCTGTTTTACCCTAACCCTAACCCTATCACCGATAGAATTGTTTCAGAATCGTTTCTTTATGTAGTCGGCACTTAATGTATATCGGCTGAATGGACGTCAGTGATTGGTTGAAATTACAGAAATACGACAACTTTAACATGGAATAACTTAGGGATTTCTTTTTTTTTAAAGAAGACTAAGAGAAAAAGATGTTTTATATGACACATTCTACCAGTGTTCCAAGTTTCAAAGTGTTTCGTTAATGAAAAATGTGGCCCCCGTTTTAAAAAAGATCCCATATATTACATATATGTAATATACATATAAGCAATATATAAACAAGCCTTAACCAAAACACGCACCATGTACACATAAAGAAACACTTTTAAAGGTTTGTAATTAAAAATAATACGTTCCTAGATTCTCTAATAAAATAAACTATCAATACCTTTAGCTTAACACAGCTAATAAACCAGACGATTATCACCCCATAAAAAAACCTTTATCCTCTTCACTCTTGACCAAAGCAAAATTAAAAACAAGTTCGTAAAAGCAACTAATACCACTTACTCAATGAGGAACTCCTAACCTTCTTATGACTTTAATTAGTTTAACAGATCAATTTAAAAGGAAAAAGAAAAACTCTTCCAATATCAAAGCAAATACCACACATAGATCATTCTAGCATGACATTAATATTTGGAAACGTAATGAAATACACGCCATATCTTCTAATCAACAAAATAAACTTTACCAAAAAATCAGTTTTAATTAAATGGATAATTTTAAGTTCAGTAAATATATAACCCAATAAAATTATTAAAAGTAAACGCAGACCCGCGGCCCGATCAACAGATTCAAACAAAATAAACACTTGACCACCAAAAGTAATCAATGATGAGGCACTAAAATAACAGCCAGCCAACAGATACAAACAGTGGACCACATGCACAGACACATAGATATACCACTAAACCGAGCTGTAACAGTTCTCGCATGAAGATTGCGGTGGCGTGAAATTTTACTCGTGAGAAGGCGAGTCACCGAGTGACAACGTAAATAAACTCTTGACAATAAAGTCGGGCGTTCGATTCGCAGTCCGGTAGGAGCCCGTGTTAGGCTCCTCAGTTTACAGTGCAAAAAGGAATATTAAGACAGCTTAATCGCCCAGTCATAGTTTACAATTCAGTGTTGCAGTGTTATGATCTGAAGGCTTCAGGCAAGAAGGGGGATACTTCAACCAATAGACTGCCATCTCTTATATTCATGATCTTACATAAGGCGGCGAGCTGTCAAAATCGTTACCAAGCCGGGCCAAAGGCATAGCGGCATTTTGTCCATCTTTACTTTCTGGATTCAAATTCTGTCGAGTACGACGTTTCCTTTCATCTTTTCGAGATCGACAAAATAATTACCAGCCCTGGGGTCGATTCAATCTATTTATACACCCCACCCCCACCAGTAAAAAAATGTTGCTGACTTTGTGCCAAAAGTTTGATACCAATGTTTATACTTTTATCAATCTCGGAAAAAAGGAAGACAAAACTGACGTCAGCAGGATCTGAACTTGAAACGTAAAGAATCCAATGTAACGTCCCAATTTATGAGGCTATTGAAAGAAAACATTGCTCTCTAACACAATCACATCGCCACAAATTTTGAGGAGAGTTTCCTAGTATAATGTTGCAGCTTCCAACTTGCTTCCACCAGTTTTCCTCTCACCTTGTACTGTGATTTAACTGCCTTGCTTTTACAATTTTCCTTTCCTCAAGCAGGGTTTGTGGTTGGATGTCGTTCTCGTTGAACAATTCTTGGCATATTTTTCACCGATTTGCCAAGGACTCGTTGAGCTGTCTCATATTTAATTATTTTCAAGATGTTCTATTTTTCTTCAAGATCTATGTTTCTCTTTCCATTTTCCCAAAGCCTTATCCAGCTTTCCTGAAATTCCTGTTTCTTTTGGGGGGTCTCTGAGCTTCATGATGTTTAATTTATTTTCTGGTGGGCCTTTAGTCTTTCTGGGGGAGTGTACCGACTCAGTACTTAACCGACTCAGTATTCAACCGGTACTTATTTTATCGACTCTAGATCAATGAATGACAAAGATAACCTCAACCGGATTTGAACTGAGAACATAAAGGACTAAAGTCACAAATAGTAAAGCTTTTTGTCCACCATTCTACCAATGTATTACATTGTGTACAAAATTTAATTGTTTCTTTTTCTTTTTGCTTTTCGTCAGTTAGCGTTATTTCCCTTTTGCTTCTGTCTCGAAATCAAAGGAAATCACTACGATTCTGTTCAAATCTTTGCTTTTGTGGCCAGACATCAACGTTTTGAAACTGATCTCTTTCCCATTACATTTCAGATAGATTCAGCACTGAGCTGCTGAAGCAGAAATATCGTAAACTCCCCCCCACAAAAAAAACAACAACCTTTAACTTGTCAAAGGTTATATGAAGACGAAAAACAAAACAGAGTAAAATACAACCTGAAAAAGGCGAGCAAGTTGAAACTTCTAAGTCACTATCAAACTTTTTCATGTAAAAGTATAATAAACATAGGCTATAATACTTTCTAGGGGTACACAAATAGGAAATAACAGTTGCTACCCAAGGACAGAAATCGTGTTACACGGTGTTTTCAGTCTGCTGAAAACAAAACATTGTTTTCAAACATAATCACAACTGCACAATTTTTTGTGGGAAGTTTACAATCGGTTAAAGAATTGATTTAACTTACATAAAGATTAAATCAGAATTTAATTACAAAGAAATAAAGAAAAAGGAAGACAAAATGGGTGAACGATTAAGCAGCAGAAGATGGAGGAGTAGGGTGCACCCCCAAAATGAATGGTGTGATCAACCGCGCCTTGCAGACATGATCGCGATGGTGCTGCTGTAGAGAAAGGCCGGCGACACTCGCTGCAGCGGTCATTCCACCTAGCTGGGCTCTAAATCGACTCAAAAATACCTGACAATAATTTATTTTATCAATTCCAGACCGACGGAAAATAAAGGTGATCTCGTCAGAATTTAAACTCAGAACATAAGATACTGTAACTAGACACTACATGGAACTTTTTTTATCGAAGTTCTAACGATTCTACCATTCTCTGCCCTATTTCTTAACCAACATTTCCTTAAATTCCAGACTTTATATATTAAACCATCGTGCTTAAAGAACTTTTTCCATCAACACAAAAAAAAAAAAAAAATCTGGAAACATAAGTAAAACTTTCCCCATTTTACTTCAAGAATCTTTATATGATAATCTCTCACAGACCACTAACACCATTATAACCACCACTAACACCGCCGCCACCAGCACCAGCGCCAGCACCACCACTACCACCGCTACCTCCACCGCGACAACCACCACAACCAATACCACCGATACTAGAAACCACACCATCACCCCTACTACAAATCCATCCCCCATCACAATAACCACCACTAC
>NC_142952.1:24644829-24662329 GCF_046866305.1 Octopus bimaculoides
CAAATTCACTCACAAAGCATTGATCAATGCGGCAGAAGAAACTTCCAAAAGGCCTGCATAGTTGGACTGAACCCGAAACCATGTAGTTTTAAAGCGAACTTCGACACACAGCCATAGCAAAATTTAACATTTTACAGGTTTTTGAGCATACCCTTGAAGCTGATGCAGTGGAAGCTTAGTTTATGAATCACATCGTATTGCAAGTCACTACAGAAGATGTGAATTAATTCATTATATCTTATTTCAGAGCTTAGGACCAATGGAACTTTAAATGATAAGCAAATGGATCATAAATTTGATGATGAAAAGGAAATCGCTCCTATATCAAAGTTTGGACACAAGTCAAAATGAATTTTCATGCGTTGAACATTTCATGAAGTATATGATTCAGACACACACAGAACTTCATAGATCTGTAGATCTGATTGATAAAGGTACTTGCAATAAAGACAGCTATCAGAAGTAGAGGCGTAGACATGGCTGTGTGTTTAAGATGCTCGCTTTGTAACCATGTGCTTTCGGGTTCAATCTCACTGCGCAGCATCTTGAGCAACGCCTTGTATGTGAATTTGGTTGACGGAAATTGTGTGGAAGCCCGTCAATTACATGTGTGTGCCTGTGTGAGTGAGAGAGTTTGCACGCGTGTGTGTGTGTGCGTGTGATTGTCTGCGAGTGTGTTACTGATGGTCTGTGTGTATGTGTGCGTGTGTATGTGAGTGATTGTTTGTGTGTGTGTGAATGTGTGTTTAACTGTGTTTGTTTTCACTGCCCCACTTGACAACCGGTGTTGGCTTGTTTACATTTTCGTAACCTAGCGATTCGGCAAAACGGTTTTTTCCCAGGATTCAGTCATTGGTCATGTTGGGGCAGAATATTCGTATTGATTATATGGATTCCAATACTTAAAGAGTATTGATTTAATTTACGTCAGAATGATGAAACAGAAAGTCAATTCGGATTCGAATTAGGATCACCATCGGTCGTAATGAAATACAAGGAATTTTGTCTGCCACTTTGCTAACTTTGTCAGTGAAAAATTAGCTGGACGAATATATTGTATTAGAAAGAGTGAGTGAGTGAGTGAGTGAGCGAGAGAGAGGGAGGGGAGAGAGAGAGAGGGGAGAGAGAGAGGCTGGAATAATAAGCTGAAGGAAATAAATTAAAAGCTTAGCAGATTTTATTCAAAGACGCGTATACAGAAAATAAAGATAAATAGATAAAAAGATAAGCAAATAATGTTAGAATGAGAAAAAAAGAATGAGAGAGGGAGAGAGTGTAGAGGGAGTTAGAGCAAAATGTTAAAAAGGGAAAGAAAAGTAGATGTTACATGATAGATTCTGAGACGTAGATTAAAAGAGGCATACACAGAGAGGAAGGACCATAGCTAGGTAAATATGGACAAATAAACGAGAAAGACAGATAGAGGGACAGAGTGAGTGTGTGTGTGTGTGTGTGTGTGTGAGAGAGAGAGAGAGAGAGAGGGAGAGAGAGAGAGAGATAGAGAGAGAGAGAGAGAGAGAGAGAGAGAGAGGGAGAGAGAGAGAGAGAGATAGAGAGAGAGAGAGAGAGAGAGAGAGAGAGAGAGAGGGGAGAGATGCATATACAAAGAAGTAGAAAATGAGAGATAGAAAGTGATAAATTTGATGGAAAAACGAGAGACAGAGAGAAGTGCATACGTAGAGATAGATAGCGAAAAAACAAGAGATTGAGATAAACAGAGGGGGAGGAGGTAGAGAGCGAGTGAGAGAGAAAGAGATAGACAGAGAGATACAGAGAGATAGAATGCAAGAAAGACGCATATACAGAGTTGTATAAATAAAGGTAAATGATTAGATAAAGTGATACAGAAACAACAAGAGGAAGAGAGAGATTGACAGATAAAGACGAGGAGACAAGCAGAGGGCGGATTATACATAAATGTACGGAGATAATTAGACAAAGACATTGAGAAACAACAACAGAAGGAGTAAGAAACTTGGTCATACAGAGACATAAATAGATAACTGGAGAGATATAGGGAAAAAACAACGAGAAAGAGCGAGAGGGGGAAAGAGAGAGGATAGAGAGAAAAGCTGCGATTCAATTTGATATATTAGCTCTACTATGTGTATCGGTATAACCTTATATCATAAATTTAGAGGCTTCAATAAGTAACAGCAATCATAAATAATTCAGATGTGTACTTGTCTATGTAGGTATATGTGTGTATGTACGTGTGTATGTGCCTGTGTGTATGTATGTATATATGTATGTATTATGTATGTAAGAATATGTGCGTGTATATATATATGTGTGTGTGTGCATAGATACATGGATATTTAGACACACACACACACATATATATACATATATATATGCATATATATACATATATATATGCATATATATATATATATATATATATATATATATATATATATATATATAGATATATATGCATATATATATGCATTATATATGTGCGTATACATATATATGAGTATATATACAAGTGTGCGTATATGTATAGTTACACTATTATTCATTCACATATATAAAGGTATGGAAATGAATATATATATACATATATATAAACTTATATACATATATATATTTGTATATATATATATATATATATATATATATATATATATATATATATATATATATATATATATATATATATATATATATATATATATATATATATATATATATGTATGTATATATATATATATATATATGTATATATATATATATATTGGTATATGTGCATGTGTGTATGAGTGTACGTATGTTTAATAAGATAATACACATACATACTGAAAATAATTTACATTCAGAGTTTTGTATGTGTACTTATATATGTATTTATGTATGAGTGTGTGTATGTATGCATGCATGATATATATATGTGTGTGCGTATGTGTGTAAGTATGTATGTATGAATACATGTATACACACATATAAATGTATCAGTTAGCAAAATCTTTGTGATCTTCAATCGGTAGATGATAATGTAAACGCTCTGCACCTCGATTTCTCTCCTCACTTTTGCGTGGATATATATATATATATATATATATATATATATATTTCGTATGTGTATTTCGTGTGCAAGATTCTTGATGTGGATACGTGTGTTGAAAGAAATACAATTAAACCTTGGGAGAGGCATTATGCCGGTAATAAACACACGCACTGGTTCAGTCCTTTATTAATTTATATAGTTTTTTGTTAAATTATTTCATTGCACTCTTGCAATCTCTTCAGTAACTTGTCTCTCCACTTCCATTTATTTTGAATATATATTAATAAAGGACTGAACCAGTGCGTGTGTTTATTACCGGCATAATGCCTCTCCCAAGGTTTAATTATATATATATATATATATATATATATATATATACAGAGGTTAGACAAAATAATGGGAGCACCTTAAAATTACAACGAAATTTATTTTAATATCGGGTAGGACCGCCTTTGGCAGTAACTAAAGCTTGCATTCTACGAGGTATGGACTCGTACAAAGTTTGAATTGTTTCCAAAGGAATTTTTGTCCATTCTTCAGCTAAAACAGTCTCCAGTTCTTGTAGTGATGATGGTGGAGGATATTGACTCCTTTTTTTTCTAAAATGCACCGTAAATGTTCAATAATATTGAGGGCTGAGGACTGTGGTGGCCAGATAATATGTTCGACTTCACTAGAATGTTCTTCGTGCCATTCAGTAACAACTTTAGCTGTGTGAATTGATGCACTATCATCCTGAAAGATTGTGTTTCCCTCCGGAAGCAGTTCTGCAACCATAGGATGAAATTGATCAGATAAAAGGCTTAAATAGTCTTGACTATTAATTGTTCCTCGAAGGGAAACCATTGGGCCAGATATACCGCCCCCCACCAGATCATCACAGATCCTCCTCCATGTTTGATGGTTGGAAGAAGTCTGTCTGGGTCAGATGCTTCTTTTGGATGTCTCCACACGTATAATCGGCTGGTGATCGGAAATAAGGTAAAGGATGACACGTCCGAGCAAATAACATTCTTCCACTCCTCTAGGGACCAATTCTGTAGGTTTTTTTTACTTCACCCTTAACGCTTTGCAACGTTGGCTTTTGAAAGTAGTGGTTTTCTGATTGTAGCCCTCCCATGAAATCCAGCTTTGTGTAGCTCCCGGCGAACAGTTTTTGTGGAAACTTGGTTCTCGAGATGGTCATTAAGCTCTGCAGTAATCTTGAGAGCTATACTTTTGTGATCCTTTCTAACAATTCGCGTAAAGAGTCCGACACTCCCTATCTGAAAGTTTTGGTTTTCTGCCGGAGTTTTGTTTCGACGAGAAGATTTTTCCTTCTTTTTCAAAGACTGTCATTACTTTCGAGACAGTCTTGATAAACCAAACATTTCGGCTGTTTTCGTTACGCTAGCGCCTGCCAAATGAGCACCAACAATTTGCCCTCTTTGAAAGTCCGATAGGTCTGTCATTTTAATGAATTTTAATGACTTTTTTCTGATGATACCTGAAAAGAAACAGCAATTTATACATATATATATATATATATATATATATATATATATATATATATATATATATAAGCTCGCACGTACTTCTTTGCTCCTCCAGTTCGTGCCTCACAGCGTTCAATACATACACACTTCACGTCTGGATGTACAGCCTTTTTGTTTGTTTATTTCACGGTTTCGTTTTCCTGTCTTGTTTTCCGTCCGCCACTACCCTCCATGAAAACAATTTAATTTGTGTTCGTGGGAAGAACCATTTTAACGATGCGCACTGCCTTAATTCTTCGAAACGCCGGGGTTTTAATGGTGGCAGCTGATGAAGGGGATGTTTCTATGTGGCCTGCTTGTTTGTTGCACCTTGTTTACCATTTTGTCCATGTTCTTTTGCCACGTCATGTACCCAGTTATGTATCTATATGTACATGTGGATGAAGGTATATACATACATGTACATATATATGCATATACTCATATATTGTTTATATATATATATATATATATATATATATATATATATAATCTAGTTAATAATCCCCTAAGGTAAGTTCTTATGCTATATTGGTAACAGTTGCTACATCCTCTGGAAAATTATTATATATATATATATATATATATATATATATATATATATATATATATATATATATATATATATATATAGATAGATACATAGATAGATAGATAGATAGATAGATAGATAGATAGATAGATAAAAGGTAGATAGATAGATAAAAGGTAGATAGATAGATAGATATACACTCATACATCTCTGTAAATTAATCTATTGCTATCTCTCTCTCTCTCTCTCTCTCTCTCTCTCACTCTCTCACTCTCTTCACACATCAGTACTTACACAAACACTCACACACATATTTATCTTTCCTTATTATCTCCTGACTTGATAGACTCAACTCGTTTGAACACCATTTAAACAACATAATCGAAGTCAAGCACGAATACAAGTGTGTTATAATAATTATGTGTGATATGATCTTTGCTGTTTGATACATGTCTCTGTGTATATTTGTGTGTGTCTGTGTTTGTGTGTGTGTGTGTGTTTGTGTGTATGTTGGTGTACATGTGCCAGTGTGTATTTGTGCTTAGTGTTTGTGTTTGTGCATATGCGTGCGTATGTGCATGTATGTGTGTTTGTGTTTGCGTGTATGCCTGTGTGAATTATGTTTGCGTGTTTGTGTGTTCGTGTATGTGTGTATGTGCTTGTGTTTGCGTGTTCCTGTGTATCTGTGTGTGTGTGTGTGTGTGTGTGTTTTCCTCTAAGTGTATGTTCTTTTGTTCGTGTGTGTATTTGTGTGTGTGTATGTATGTGTGTGTTTGTGTCCTATCAACCCATGAAAAGCCTAAATCAATGAACTAATATAATAGCAATCACACCGAACTCACGATTGTTTGGAACGGATCAAAATTTACGATGGCAGGGACACGCCAGAATGACGATGATGATGATGCAGTCTAGTGATGTAGGAGGGATTTAAATAATAAAATATATTATTTTGCCGTGATCAAGAAGAGGGAAAATTTCATCTCTATCTCACTCATTTACTGGGTCCTCCTTGAAATTTGAACTTGTTTTTGCTTTTGTCTTCCTTCGAAACAATTCATCTTCGACGACTTCATATTTATTTTCCGTTGTGGGAATCCGTAATTATTTTCCCCCGGTCTCATCTGTTTAAGCTTTCATATTCTTTTCTACTCTAGGCACAAGGCTCGAAATTTTTTCTGGTGGGGGGGGGGGGCAGTCGACTATTTCGACCTAAGTACGCAACTGGTACTTAATTTATCGACCCCGAAAGGATGAAAAGCAAAGTCGACCTCGGCGGAATTTGAACTCAGAGCGTAAAGACAGACGAAATACCGCTAAGCATTTCGCTCGGCGTGCTAACGTTTCTGTCAGCTCGCTGTCTTTTTATGCTTTCATGTTAAAGCTTAAAACTTTATGTTGGTTTCTAATTTTGGCACAAAGCCTGGGATTTCGGTGGAGGGGGTCTTGTCTTAATGTTCTGAGTTCAAATCCAGTCGAGGTCGGCTTTGCCTTTCATCCTTTCGGAATCGATAGAATAAGTATCAGTTGAGCATTGGGGTCGATGTAATTGATTTAACCGTCTTCCCCGTAATTACTGGCTTTGTGCCAAAGTTTGCAATCTTTATTGACATGACATAAACACGCGCGTGCGCACACACTCACGCACATATATAATATACTGAGAACAAACTCATCTACAACTTAATTTTACTTTGAAACACAGATAGATAAATAGATAAATAGATAGATAGATAGATAGATAGATAGATAGAGAGTGAGATACTGAGAAAGTGAGAGGGAGAGAGAGGGAGTTTGGGAGAAGGAAAAGCTGAAAAATTTAATAATGGTAATAAATCTAAAGTTATGAGATCAGGTGTTCTTAACACTGTAACTTTTTCAGATAACACTATTAAGCGTCTGTTTTGTAGCGAATTTCATACATACATAAATACGCACACACGTACACATACATGCATACACATATACACAACCACAAAGAAATATATACAACGGAGTGCTGAGAAGTTCCTGGCTTTAAAAGTACCACGAAAAGCCTGGTTGGAGGCCCAAACGTCTGAGTTCTTTTATAGAGCTTAGAAAAACTGAAGGATCGCTGCAATAAGCGTGTGAATCTGAGAAGGGAATATGTTGAGTAAAATCATAATTAACTGATCCTTCTGTATTTTCTTCCACCTAAAGCTAAGAAATTTTCAGTACGCCCTCGTATGTATGTATATATATGGCGGACGCTTTCTTCGCTTCGACGAATTAGGATTCAACAAAACACTCGTTATCTTGGATTACTGAACAACCTGCATGATGGTTATGATTATAGCGAGCAGGATTTCTGCAGAGCTACTCCCACTTTCTTGTCCCTCAAACTTGTGTTGGTCAGGTTCAACAAGTGCTATGAACACAGTAGTTACTAGGATATATATATATATATATATATATATATATATATATATATATATATATATATATATATATATATATATATATATATATATATATATATATATATATATATATATATATATATATATATATATATATATATATATATATATATAAACGGGATTAATTTAACTATTTTTCTATAGATTAAAAAAACAAAACAGCCTCAATCAATTTTCGAACCTTACTGAATTGTCATCAGAGAAGCCTACACTTGGTTGACCAATCCCAGCTAAACGAGCAGACAATCTCTTTATATACTCACTAATTCCAGTAGCTCTGGGAGACTGGTGTTACTAATTTGTATACCGTAAATGTTAATTCATTTTTAATACCAGGGGCCTGACGACGAGGATCTCAGCACACAATATCAAGGTATGATATTTATTTCTTTATTGCCCACAGGAGGTAAACGTAGAGGGACAAACAAGGACAGAGAAAGGAATTAAGTCAAATACACCGGCCCCAGTGCGTAACTGGTACTTATTTAATCGACCCCGAAAGGATGAAGGGCAAAGTCGATCTCGGCGGAATTTTAACTCAGAAAAGACGAAATACCGCTTAGCATTTCACCCGGTGTGCTAACGATTCTGCCAGCTCACGGCCTTATCCAGGTATGATATTACACACAATATCCAGGTATGATATAATATATGTATAAATAAGGATAATTTAGCTATTTCTCAGTAGATTGAAACAAAGATGTACAGCCTGAATCGATTTTCGCAGTTTCCCCTCAATCAGATTCACTCGCAAAATATTGGTCGACTTGGATGTGTAGCAAGATATATCAGATCAAAGGGCCGTACAGTGGGACTGATTCAAAAGTCGATTCATCACTTATAGAACAATTAATTCTCTTCCATTGCCACTTCATATTCATTCTTATTATCATCTTCACATTAGTAATATATATTTTACAATCTAATTAACAAGCAATAGAATTTCTTAACTTGTAATTACTGAAAGCCAAAGTATTGAAACAATTTGAACAATTAATACCTAGAATAATCTTTTTCTTTATTTTCTGTCTTCCCATCGTTAAAACTTCAATATTTATTAAATGAATCAATCAACCCCTTAAAATCAAGTCTTTCTTTGCAGTCACGTGGTTGCAAAACAAGTTTTTTAATCACATGGGTTGGCCTGCACCCTATATATCTTTAAGTGAATTTCGATTTAAGCTGTATCTTCTAAGATACAGGCAATAATCTAAATATATATTAATCTTCTTAAACGTTGTCTTTAAGAAATCAATAGTAATTAATATTTTGATCGTGTTCGATTTTACTCAACCTCATTCTTTCTCCCTAATGAAAGCCATTGTGTAAATTATTAGCTATTTTCTTTTTAATTGACACAAATGGATTACACGAATGGCATGTGCTTATTTAATCTAAGTTCTGAGGAACCTTTCGATGTATATTTATCTATATTATAATTATGCTTGTTCGTTCGTTCACACATTACACTATAGTTTGTTTTAGAGAGAGGAGGAGGTGGAGTGAGTGAGAGGTGGAGTGAGAATGACAGAGAGGGAGGGAGGGTGAGAGAGAAAAAGCGAGAGCGGGAGAGGGAGTTTGAAAGTGTGAGAGAGGGACAGAGATTGTGTGAGATAGCAGATAACCAGCCGATGCATTACGCTATCACGTGATTAGAGGAAGTGAAGGGGTGAAGACAAAGAGAGAGAAATGATAACGACATGGTTAAAAGGTTTGTTGAAGTAAGAGGTAGAAAGAAGAGGGAGAGAGAGAGAGGGAGAGAGAGAGAGAGGGAGAGAGAGAGAGAGGGAGATAGAGAGAGAGAGAGAGAGAAATATCGGGTAGGCAACTAAGTTCCCGCCGTTTTTTAAATTAAATTTATTTAGGAGGTTTAATAAAAAAATAACAACTAATTAATCAATAATGTATCCACTCCTGTTGTTTACAACTATTCCCAACATTCAACAAGATTTTCAACATCTCGTTGGTGGAAATCACCCGATTTCGACTCGAAAAATTGATCCAACCAAGCTCTCAGTTTTGCATCAGTATTGAACGAAACTCCGCGCATAGCATTTGAAAGAGATCGAAAGAGGTGGAAATCCCTTGGTGCCAAATCAGAAGAGTACAGCGGGTGTGGCAGCACTTCCCAGTCATGCGTTTGAATGGCTTCCTTGGTCATATTGGCGATATGAGGGCGGGCGTTGTCATGCAGCCGAAAAACTCCATGCTGCCGATTAGGTCTTTTCTCTTGAATAGCAGTGTTCAGTCGTTCCATCTGTTGAACAAACAGTTCCGCGTTGACCGTTAGGTTTCGTTCAAGCAATTCATAATGGATAATCCATTCGCAGTCCCACCATACGCACAACGTCGTTTTACGCGGATGAAGATCTTGTTTCACGCGCGGTGTCGCTTGTTTACCGGGGCTACGCCATTCCTTACGCTGCTTCATATTGACGTACAGGCACCATTTTTCGTCGCCAGTAACGATTTGGTAAAGAAATCGTTGCTTGTGTCCACAAGTTGAGCGGTAATGAGCAAGCAAACTAGCGGAGATTGTGGCTCGTTGATTTTTGTTGTTGTCACGTAAAGCATGCAGAACCCATGCTCCATACTTCTGAACCTTTCCCATCGAGTGAAGATGCTTCTCTATAGCAGTGTGGGAGCATTCCATTTTCTCTGCCAGTGCCCTTGTCGTTTGATGAGAATTTTCGGGCAAAAGTTGGTTTAATCGCTCTTCATCGAAGTCAACTAGATGGCCAGAACGAGGTGTGTCTTTGAGGTCAAAATTTCTATTTTTGAACTTGGCATACAATCACGAGCGGTTCTTTCAGCTATGGCACCCTCTCCATACACAGCAGAAACGTCGCGAACAGCTTTTGCGGCCTTAGAACCTTGATTAAAAGGAAAAAAGAAGGAGGTGTCGAAAATGCTCGTTTTTCTTAACTTGACATTCTATTTTAATGATCTGAAAATAAACGAAAATTAACTAAAATTAACTAGAAAAAACAAAACAAAACAAAATAGATTCCAAAATGATTCAAAAATAGAATTCTCGAAAAAAATAGATTCCAAAATTTACAAATGCAATAAATTTCAAAATTTAAAAAAAATGGCGGGAACTTAGTTGGCAACCCAATATATTAAAGTGTTTAGTAAAAGGAAGTTTTAAAATCGTATATTATTTTGATTCTCCTTGAATTTTCGGATATTCTGAAATTATTTTTTTGTTATCATGGAGTAAGTATGCTCTGTATACAGTCTTTTAAAATACTGTCTCCATGCGTCGTAATTTTCGATACGTTATATGTCGTTTTTATCTATACCCTAGCGCCTTTCTGGAACATTTGTCATAAGACATTATGATGATGGAATTTGTTCAAGAAACCGATTTGGTTTATGTCTAATACTATACAGTTTGTTTCATCTGAACTTGTAAGGGTCCCGTTAAATTAGACACCAACACTACCATCAAGGAACTTGGCCCACAAGAAACATAAATACCTGGGAATATATGTAAGAGATGGCATAAGTCATGCCATTATGAAGGAAACATACGAAAAGAGCACTGAAGGAGAATAAGACTTGTTCTGAAGACTGAACTCAACTCTAAAAATCTCATCGAAGCAATTAACACCCTGACACTTCGAGTATCCCAGTAATCCAAAACCATTAACTGGACTCCTACGCAAGGACAGGAAGACAAAGAAATTATTGGCATCTAATAACATCCACAAGCCTAAGGCAGACGTTGACCGTCTGTACCTACCTAGAAACAGTGGGCAATGATGCAATTAGAATTATGTTATAAAACCTGGATTGTGGGAATAAAAAGATAGTTATCTATTACAGAGGACTGGATTCTGCAGTTTGTGTAAAAAGATGAAAGCAGCAAAAAGTCGTATTCTATTGTCAAGGAAGCTTGTAAACTTGCTAGGGAGCCTAACGTTAACCCTGAATTAAATGAAGAACCTGGAACTACTGCTACCAAACAATCAAAACAAATCGAATAGACTCTTCAAAATACGGACAAAACAAATTGAGGCACGGTGGAGCCACAAATCCCTGCATGGACATTATATCCTTCGAAGTCACAATGCTGATGTTGAACAAGCAACATCCCACCAGTGGCTAAAGAGTTCAGAAATGAAAATAAAAACTGAAGGCTTCATACTGGCAGCACAAGACCAAAGCTTCGTTTACCAGAAATTACCGAGCAAATGTTCTTATATGCGGTGCTGACCCAAAATGTAGATTCTATTACACATTTGGTGAAACAATAGGCCATCTTGTTTCAGGCAGCTCTGTACTAACAGCATACGAGTATGAAAATCGCTGCGATAGGGTTGGACAGTATTTACATTGGAACATATGTGAGCACTGTCAAATCGACATTCCTGCCTACAGTGGTTTAAGATAAAGCTGTTAGCATTCTTTGGAATTTTCAGGTCAATACTGACTGAAAAATCCAGGTTAATCGACCAAACAGGGAAGAAAATATTTGCAGACTGATAGATGTAAGTGTCTTCACTGATGAAAATATATCTGTAAAGGAATTTGACAAACTTAGTAAACATAAGGAGCTCAGAATTGAAATACAAAAGATGTGGCATCTGAAAGCAAAAACTGTTTCTATTATTTTAGGTGTCTTTGGTATGATAAAAATGGGATATCAGAAACATCTAGACAACACAGGAAAACCATATTTCAAAAGATTGTGTTGTTAAATACCGCTTACATCCTTTAAAAAATCCTATCAATTAAAATGTTTGTGTTTTGTGTTGTATTACATGAATGCATTTCTGTACGGTCTCCTCTATTTTCTCTCCCACACTTCTACACACAGTTAAACAATTTAGTGATGATATGCAAATGGAACTTGGGCTTGACAAATGTGTCAAGGCTACATTTACCAAGGGAAAACTACGAAACGCATGCAACATAACTCTGGACAGAGACACTCAGACAAAAGAATTACGACTTTAAGGCAATTATAAGTATCTAGGACTGTGTGAAAGAAATGGGATTAAACACTCAATAGTGAGAGAAAAGATATGGAAGGAGGGCTACCGAAAAGTAAAAGCCATTTAAAAAACCAAGCTTAATTGAGGCCATAAGCACATTGGCCATTCCTGTAATCACTTACAGCCTCAATATTATATACTAGTCTCTCCTTCAGATCAGCAAAATTGATGTCAAAATACGAAAGCTGATGATAATGCAGCATAAGTATCGCTGAAAAGCAAACAGACCGAATATACCTCTTGAGAAAAGAAAGCAGTAGTGGGGTTAATACAATCTCGATTATCATTGACTTTCTGCCTACATGGAAGCAGCATACAACTGGATGCTAAAGCTGGTTCTAAAACATGAAGACATAAAAATGTTGCACTCATGGACGAAAAACGCGAAAATATACCTGTGAGAAATGCAGCTAGACGGACCAGTATCTGAAGAGAATGTGTCCCCACCAGAGAAGGCAAAACGAATGAAAACCTTAGTCAAGCAAACCAACTAGAATTCAGTGTATTAAGAAAAAAATGGGTGTAAAGGCTGCATGGTAAACATCAGACTAGAATTAGGGACCCTGGTGTAGATCAAGCCCTTGCTCAACAGTGTTTTGGTTCAAACCAGAAACTGAGGGGGTATCTCATTGCTGCTCAGGACCAATCCCTTGCAACTAGAAGTTACCAGAGTAATGCCTTGAAATATGTTGCATATGCGGAAAGCACCGAGAGGCAATCGACCTTATAATCTCTTGATTACTTACAGAATGCTTACAAAGGCGTGACAGGCTAGCTTAGTACATACACTGGTCAACATACTGCACCTACAACCCGACTCACTGAAACGATTGGTGGGAATAAAAGCCACCACAACTTGCCATGGTTACTATTTTAGTGTTCAAACTGATCGGGAAATACAGGCAAATCGATCCGATCTCATTGGGTCTTCTGATTGATGGTGCAGCCCCAGTTGACAAAAACACATCTCAGAAAACGTTTGAAAAACTAAACAAATACTGCAGATTAAAATCGGACGAATGTGACATCACAAAACATCAAACCTTACGTATTATTCTTTTCTACTCGAGGCACAAGGCCTAAAATGCTTGGGGAGGAGGTCAGTCGATTAGATTGATCCTAGTACACAGCTGGTACTTAATTTATCGACCCCGAAAGGATGAAAGGCAAAGTCGACCTCGGCGGAATTTGAATTCAGAACGTAAAGACAGACGAAATACCGCTAAGCACTTCACCCGGCGTGCTAACGTTTCTTATTTCTTTACTGCGCACAAGGGGCTACACACAGAGGGGACAAGCAAGGACAGACAAAGGGATTAAGTCGATTATACCAACCCCAGTGCGTTACTGGTACTTATTTAATCGACCCCGAAAGGTTGAAAGGCAAAGTCGACCTTAGTGGAATTTGAACTCAGAAAGTAGCGGCAGACGAAATACCGCTAAGCATTTCGCCCGGCCTGCCAACGTTTCTGCTAGCTTGCCGCCTTAACAACCTTACGTATTATTACAGGAGTATTTCGAATTATATCAAGAGGCGCAAACAAATCTCTGGCAATCCCAAAATAAGCGAACTACAAAAGATCACAGTTAAGGGTACATCACATATTCGACTTGAATTCCCCCCGATGTACATGCAACCTTACTAGTTCTGTGTTTTTTTTTTCTCTCATAGACATCAGTGTTTTCAATTGCATGGCACCTCACCTTGTAACATCTTCAGCTGCAAAACCTGTCTCTTCACGTATAAATTAAAGCAAAAGCAAAATATAACAACAGCAACAACGATAACAACAACTAAAACAACAGCAACAACAATAATAATGATGAGAAGCATAATAATAATAATAATAATAATAATAATAATAATAAGAAGAAGAAGAAGAAGAAGAAGAAGAAAAAGAAGAAGAAGAAGAACAAGAAGAAGAAGAAGAAGAAGAAGAAGAAAAAGAAAAAGTAGAAGATGAAGAAAAAGAAAAAGAAGAAGATGAAGAAAAAGAACTGGTACTTATTTTTATCGACTCCGCCAGCTCGTCAATAATGCATATGGTCTCTCTTGCTGCTTTGACGAATAAAGGCTCAGCAAAAACAAGACAGTTACTCTATGGCAGCCTGTGTGCAAGGTAAAATCTGTAGACTCCCAATAGTATCTTCTATCTGTCTTCGCCACTTCTTTCCCTATTGTCACTGGACTTATGAAGAAAGTGTGACGGTGTTGGTGCTGCTGTCGTGAACACGGTTTATAATGGCATGGTTTATGTAGGGCCAATTCCATTCTCTCGTCTTTCATATTGGTCTGATGCAACAAGTGTCACGAGTCCGGTAGTTATCAGGAGGCAGGATTTGTAGGGTTTTAATTAACCCATAGCTGAGATTCTGACAGATGCTACTTCTTCGGGTCAAAGTAAACCTGACAACAATAGTAGCTAAGAGGTGGTTCCATACTCCTCAAAACCCTGGAACCTTCGAAACAGGGATCCACTATCAGGGATCCACCATCACTGACTCACTACCAGGTGGCAGTTGCGACACAAACTATAATATGGCATTAAACTAACTGTAATATAATTATTAATTTGTGATTCACTCTATCTATCGTTTTCTCATATCAATGTCTTATCTGGTGCAACAAGTGTCCGGGGTCCAGCAGCTATTAGGAGGGAGAACTTCTAGGGATTTACCTTATTTTAGACGAGAAAAGATTAAAAAAGCCTAAGCTCTTTATCTGCCCGGGGTTTGTTGGTATGTTTGTGGGTGACATTTTCCAGAAGGGAATTCCATAATATGGTAATTAACCGTTAGAGGACACCGTGACATGTGCTACTACACCGAGTCAGATTAGGCCTGGCAATAATAGAAGCTGAGAGGGTTTATCTACACTTTACAAAACCCATGAACCTCCGAACCAAGGACCCACTATCAGATGGCAGTTACGGCACATAATCTAATGATATGGCAATAAACTAACTGTGATGTAATTATTTATCTGCGATTCTCTCTATCTTTCGTTCTCTCATATCAGTGTCTTGTTTTAAAGCGGAGATATTATTTATGTCTGTGTCATATCGCAACTCACCATCTTTAGCCGGCTCTATTCTTCACTGAACCGTATAATCTTCAGAGAAGTTGCTCTCTTGCGTCTATTTCCACCTCGCCCTCTCTCTCCCCTCTATCCTCTCTCTCACCCCCTCTCTCTCTACCTACCTCTCTCTTTCTACACATACACACACGCATACACACACATACACACACACATGAACCTGTATATATATATATATATATATATATATATATATATATATATATATACGTACAGTATATACACGTACATTTATATAATCATTCATATGTATAGGTGTGTAGGTGCGTGTATATATATATATATATATATATATATATATATATATATATATATATAATGAATATACCATACGTACATACGCAAAGATTCATAGATATGTGTATGTACAAACATACCTATGTACATACATACATACATACAGACACATGTATATGAATCTATATATATATACGTATATATGTTTATTCATACATATATATTATATAATCTATCTACCTATCTATCTATCTATCTATCTATCTATCTATCTATCTATAGGTGTGAGCATCACCTTAGTGATTGTGTATATGCTCATTGGTAAAAATATGAGTGTATAATATATAGTATTTTACACTCGTTAAACTCCCCTCACAGTGTGTGTGTGTGTGTGTGCGTAAGAGAGAGAGAGAGAGAGAGAGAGAGAGAGAGAGAGAGAGAGAGAGAGAGAGAGAGAGAAGAAAGAGAGTGAGAGAGAGAAGGAAGGCAGAGAAAGTGTATGTGTATTAGTGAGTGAATGAGGATTTGTGTGCGAGTGTCGGTACGTGCGTGCGTCATATATATGCATGTGTGTGTGTAAATCAATATATATATATTATGATTATATACAAGCAGTGCTTTGACGCATTTGTACACACATATGTACATATAGACTCGTACACGCTCATACATATATACACATACAACAGACGATCACAAATACATAAACATACACATACATATATGCGCACACACAATCACACGCGCATGCACACAGAGAAACATACGCAGTTGCCTCATGGTACATATGAAATGTTTTATTTGTTGAATGAAAAATGGTTTGCATGACTGTTGATGATATATTCTGTAATATGACATATAGTGTAAATCACAGATACACACACACATACACACACATACACACATAGAAATAAATCACAATACATAGTGATCGTTATCAAACTGTTTGGTATGAGATAACTGATTGTGAAGCTGATATACACACCCACACAAACACGCATACACACACACACACAAACATACATACACACACACACACACACACACACATATATATATATATATATATATACATTTATACATGCACACATATATATATATATATATATATAAACACACACAAATATGTATATAAAGTATACGTTATATATATATATATATTTACGTATATATATATATATATATATATATATATATATATACGTTATATATATATATATTTACGTATATATATATATTTATATATATATTTATATATATATACATATATTTATATATATATATGCATGTATAAATGTATATATATATGTGTGTGTGTGTGTATATACACACAGTTCGTCCTCGGAGAGCGCTTGTAAATCGAAAACTCGTAAACAGAAAATAAAACTCGTAAGAGCTCGTAAACCCATAATGCCTCGTAAAGTGAGCTATTACTGTACTCACACACACACAAACACATATAGGCGCAGGTGTGGCTGTTTGTTACGATGTTTGCTTCTGAACTACAAGGTTTCGGGTTCACTCCACTGCGTTTGCACCTTGGGCAAGTGTCTTCTGCTATAGCATCGGGCTATACACAAACATACAAAGTTCACATACAAAGTTCACAAACCATAAACTTTATGGCTTGTGAACTTTGTATGTTTGTGTATGCATGCATATGCAT
>NC_142952.1:24667329-24689829 GCF_046866305.1 Octopus bimaculoides
ATTGAAAACTATTTTGTCGAATAAATCGACCGCAATGATTAATTTTTCCTTTTAACCCTGGTATTTATTCTATCAGTCTCTTTCGCGGAGCCGCCAAGTTGCGGGGACATAAACACATCAACACCGGTTGTCATATATATCTTCTGATCTACTCTGAATAACCTATTCTGCTAGTAACCCTTCATTCTTTGGTCGTATCTTACCATCTTTTTTTCAGTTTCTGCATTACCACTTTCAGGCCCTTTGTTTCAATATTATACTTCCTGTTCAGCGCCCTGTATTTTTATTCGCTTTTAAGCTCCCCCTTTTCTCTTCGGTCAAACACAGAAATGTCCTTCGAGAGCATATCCAACCCCACCTGTATTCTTCTTTTCTACCATGGATCTTTTTTTTTTGTCACTTCCATTATATTTTTTTTCTTGACATCAGTATTCACATTTTCTGCTACAACAAACTTGCTGCCTTGATCAAATTATTTGTTTCTGTGATGTTTTTTGTTCTGATGTATTTCAGAATTTGATCCACATTTTTCGTTTCTTGGTTCAGTTTCCACCGATCAACCCTTTTCAGGTTGCAAATAATGTCGCTATCGTTTTCCTGTAGCCTTGGCTTTATTCTGTCGTAGATTGCCTTTTGTCCATCTGTTATATCACCATTAGTTTTATTGTTTCCTTCCAAACCATCTATATGTCTCTCATCGAGAAAGCTACCACTGTTCCTTTCGTGTGGTTTATTAGAGATCTCACCTCTGTAATCTCTGCTATGAGATTACTTTTATCAGTAGGAACTGTACTTTCATCGTTTCCTTTGCTTCTGTTTTCCAATACCCGTTTTTTGATAGCTTCGAGCTCTACTTCTGTGAACCTACGATTTTTTCTCATTGCTCCAGCTTGATCACATAATCTCTGTTCCGTGACTTAAAACAATCCTCTTTCTCCCTATTGATCATACATACGTTGTCTACGGGGTTGCTCAGGTAGTAACACTCCATAACCACAGCATTGATTTGTTTGTTCCATCTACGCCGTGTGTGCTGGTTCCTTTCTGGATAACGACAGGCAGGAGTCGCACAAGCGTTAGAGAAGAAAACAACATAGCATAGTTTGTAAAAAAAATATTAAAGAACCATTATTATTGGAAGTATGAAGGTCAGGCTTATATAGAATGAAAGATTGCAAAGATAAAGGACTGTATAAGCAGTTGAGAGTGAATGAAACTGAAAATAGGTGGATAAAGAAAAGAATGCATTGACAATTTCATAGGGATGTTGAAAATAAGACAGACAGAGAAAAAAGATGGCTGTCGATGACTAAAAATGATTTAAAACCGGAAATGGAGGCTCTAATCTGTACTGCCCAAGAGCAAGCACTAGGAACTAATTACATCAAATACAGAATAGACAACACATCAGAAAGTGATAAGTGCAGAATTTGTAGAGAAAATGGTGAAACCGTATGGCATATTACCAGTCAATGTACGCCACTAGCCCTGAAAGAATATAAGAGACGTCATGACAACATAGCAAGGATTGTCCATTGGACACTTTGCAACAAGTATGGACTTGACAGAACAAAAAAAGTGGTACGAGCCTAAACCCGAAGGTATTATCGAAAATGGTGATGCAAAGATCCTATGGGATTTTATGATTCAATGCGACCATGAGATAGAGAATAGGAAGCCAGACAGTGTTAATTGAGAAAGAAAGCAAGCGATGCTGGATCATAGATATAGCATACCCAGCTGACAAGGTATGTGATAAGAAAGAAAGAAAAGTCGATAGATATGACAGGTTAGCTTGGGAAGTTAAGAAGTTGTGGTCGATGAAAAAGGTGGTAATAATACCAATAATTGTCGGAGCCCTGGGAACTGTGAGTAAAAATTTTGAGAAGTATGTGGAACAAATAGGGGCTGCAATAAGGGTGGAGCACTCACAGAAAACAGTACTGTTTGGAACCGCTCGAATACTCTGGATGATGTTCGAAAAATAAGAGGTGTTGCCTTAGTTCCCTGGTGGTGAACAGCTGACACTGTAGTACCTCTCCACCGTTAGAAGCTGTTCCAAGGCAATAAATAATAATAATAATAATAATCCTTTCTACTAAAGGCACAAGGTTGAAATTTGGGGAGAGGGGTGCTAATCGATTACATTAACCACAGTGTTTCACTGCTACTTATTTCATCAACCCCGAAAGGATGAAAGGACAAGTCGACCTCAGCGGAATTTGAACACACAAAATAACTGCAGACGAAATACCGCTAAGCATTTCGCTCAACGTGCTAACGATTCCGCCAGCTTAACAATAGTAGTAGTAGTAATAGTAGTAGTAGTAGTAGTAGTAGTAGTAATAGTAGTAGTAATAGTAGTAGTAGTAGTAGTAGTAGTAGTAGTAGTAGTAGTAGTAGTAGTAGTAATAACAATAACAATAACAATAATGATGATGATGATAATAATATAGGTATCTTTTATCATACGACTAAGAAGTGAGAAAAGTCACAAGAGATATGCGCATTATATTTATATATGTTTGCGTGTGTATGTTAGTGTCTGTACACAACTATAGATATATATGATATATATGATATATACGTATATATATATATATATATATATATATATATATATATATATATATATATATATATATATATATATATATATATATATATATACATGTACATATATGTGTGTGTACGTGTGTGTGTATGTGTGCGTGCTTTCGTGTATATATGTGATTGTTGTGCGCGTGGTGCACCTATACTCTGTTACTATGTCTTTTATGTACGAAGTAAATGACTAAAATAATCAAAGATGGCGTAGAAATCAATAGAAATAAAATAAAAGGTCGTTTCATCTTGTGCATATGGTCAATAAATCAGACACGTTAAACGTTTCGTAACCAATGTATTTGGATTGGTAGATCATCAAACGAAATGTTGAAATGTAGAATAAAACAAAAAATAATGGAAGGGGAATATCGTAAACTAGAATGACAGAAAGTAGCAAAGCATTGTCGTAATAATACAATCTCTTGCAATAAAAATATTACTGCTGTTTCCTAGAAACAGCAGTGTATAAAGACATGTACGAAGCTAGTTGTATTGAAAGTATTTAGATTATTATATCTTTAACGGAAGATGTCCGTCAATATGTCATATATAATGTATTTTGATTGAATATAATTGTGCAGAATCTTATCTGTACAGAAGTATAAATGTACACAATTATATATGTACAGAATGTTAGCTGCAAAGAATATAGCTCTACTGGTTCTTAGCTGTGAAGATTCCTATCCGTACAGAAACTTGGCTGGTACAGAATCATATCTTTAACCCAGAAGGTTAACTAGCCGGGACGAGATAATTAAGCGTCGCTGTTTGAATGCAGACGATCTGGTACGGCTGAATGGACGTTGAGCCTCGTTTGGAGACAGTGCTGTTTAGTGCTTGAGTCAAATACACGCACACACGCACACACAAACGCAAGCACATACACACACACACGCACACGAGTATGTACACGCGCATACACCACATACACACACACACGCACGAATACACACACACACATACACGTACGCGTGTGCAGAAATATATACATGCAGACAGAAGGAGTGGGTTCGTTCGTTCGTCTGGAGATAGTGGTATTTTAGTGCTTGAGTCAAATACGCACACACAAGAATACAGACACCACAAACACACACGCACACAAACTCACACACACGAACACACACCACACACACACACGCTCGCGCGCGAATAGACATATACACATACACGTACTCGAGCTCAGAAATATACACATACAAACAGAAAGTGTGGGAGAGAGTGGGAGAAAGTGACATTACAATTTATTTAAGTGAACACACATGACATAAACACTTTCCCTCTCCTCATACACGTAAAGAGAAATAGCTTTACATAGACAAACAGAAGGAAAAGGAGAGGAAGAAAGAGGAAGGAAGGGAGAGAATATGAGAAACATTAAGACTCTTGATGTCAAATAAGTCAACGTCGACTCAGTGATGCCAAATAGTTGGCGCCAAACTGGCTGTGCCAAACGTCTCATACCTGTTGAGAGCGTTATCTGTACAGAATTTTATCTGTGGAGAATATTTAATAGGACTGAATATTAACAGCACAGAATATTAACTGTACGGAATCCTATCCGTACAAAATGTTAGCTGTACAAAATCATAGCTGAACTGAATCTTATTTGTACAGAATCGTTGGCGCATGAAGTCTTAGCTACATAGAATTTATGTATACCGGACTTAGCCGTACATTGTCTTAACCATAAGGATCATATCTGTTCTGATATCTTGTGCTCAAAATTTTACCTATAGAGATTTCCCTTTTACTTGTTTTAGTTATTGGACTGTGGCCAAGCTGGAGGCACCGACGTAGAGTGGTTAATGGAAAAAAATCGACCCAGGAACTAATCTATGAAGTCTGGTACTTATTATATCTGTCTATTTGGTCGAACCGCTTAGTTACGGTGCCGTAAACAAACCAACATCGGTTTTCAAAGGGTAGAGGAGACAAATACACAGACACACGCATTCACAGACACACTCGCCCCTCTCTCTCCCACACATACACATATACATACACTCACGCACACACACAGATATATGTTTATATATATATATATATATATATATATATATCCACACACATGCATATACAACAGGCTTCCATGTGATTTCCGTGTACCAAATTAACTTGCATGGTATTGGTCGGTCTGGGACTGTTATAAATGATACCTTCCCGAAGTGCTATGCAGTCAAACTGAACCAGAGACCACGGGATTGTATAGCGAGATTCTTAAATACTAAGCCGTGCCTCGACAGAATCTTAAACGTAATGAATGTCAGTTGTACAGAAATTATCTTCACAGAATCTTATCTTCACAGAATCGTAACTATTTACAAACTCACGATCAAACAGTCTGGTAAAGAAGTTGGTGTTGTTTTGCGTCGGCGAAATTTGCATTATTTAGTAAAATCGATAAAAATAGGACAGTGAACTTCCCCTCTCCACTCCTTACTCTCCACTCCTTACTCTCCACTGGACTCCTTTTGTCGATTTTACAGTGTAGATATTAAGCTACAAAAACGTCTTATCTGTACAGAATTTTAGCCGTTGCAGAATATTAGCTATCCATCATTTCATCTGTACTGAATATTAGCTGCCCAGAACCTTAACCCTCCTGTATTGATAAAGATGTTGCAATGTTTATTGCCAAATTCCTCTTCTTCAAAAGGAGGGTGTTTGGAAATGAATTGATAGAACTCAATAACATCGATTTGCATTTACTTATTAACGTTATAAATTCAACCACCTCCGGTAACATCTTTATTCTATTAACGTTGATGAATATGCCTACTTGTGTTGCTGATATTATTTAAAATACAATGTGCTAAGTGACCTCACTACATTCACGGTTCGAAAGACTTATTTGTGTGTACTTGAAGTTTGCTGTAAAACAATATATGTTTGGTCCTGGAGGGTGTTATCCACGTCATGCTTGGCAAAGCATATTGTCTTGTTATCTATTTCTAGACTAGTTGCCATGATGTTTTGTCTCATTACTCTTAACAAAATTATTTTTTCTTTCTAATTTTGGCACAAAGCCAGTAATTTTGAGCGAAGGGGAAAACAATTAAACCGGTCCCAGTGCTGAACCTACTCTTATTTTATCGACCCCGACAGAATGAAAAACAGTCGATCTCAGGACGTAGAATAGGCAGACATGACGCTAAGCATTTATCCGGCTGGTAACGATTCTTTCAGCTCGAAACGTTGTCATTGTAAATACTAATGCTTAGTTTATCGTTTATCTTTTGTTTGCTTTAGACATAAGGCTGCGGCCATACTGGGGCACCACCTTGAAGAAATTTATTCGAACGAATCGACCGCAGTACCTATATTTTTTAAAGCTCACTCTCTCCCCCTCTCTCTCTCTATATATATACACATACATACATACATACATACATACATACATACATACATACATACATACATACATACATACGGCGGGCTTGTTTCAGTTTCTCTCTGCCAAGTCTGCACACAAGGCTTTAGTCGGTCATAGGCTGTAGTAGAAGATACTTGTCCAACGTGGAGCGCTTTTGGACTGAACTCGGAGCCAAGTGGTTGGAAGGGAGGCTTCTTACCACGTGTTTGCCTATTATTGTGAGATTTTAAAAAAATTTCCGATAGAAATTTCATGACAATGTCTTTAGTTGGTTCATAAGTTTTTAGTTTTATCAGTAATTGCGTATAATTGATGGGTTAATTAATGTTGATAATGTCTCAGTTAATTTGGCGGCGGAAAATATTTATTGTCTATCGTGAATTCTATGTTAACAGTTGTGTCTTCGAGCTCTCCTTCAAAACATTCAATGTTTTTTGAGTTATGAATGCTTGAGAATAATGGTAGTGTTAACGGCAGGGAGTGTTTATCTGTTGTTAGATCTAGTGTTGTGTATAGTGAGACGGAAAGATAAAAAATGAATAGATAAACAGACGCGTTGTGTGTGTGTGTGTGTGTGTGTGTGTGTGTGTGTGTGTGTGTGTGTGTGTGTGTGTGTGTGTGTGTCTAGAGATAGTTAACTAAATAGATAGATTGGTTGAGGCTCAGTGAGATTACTAGATAATGGGTAGATAGATAGACAGAAAAGCAGACTGATAGACAGAGGGTGGATTAGATAGAGAAATAAGTTAACAAACAGATAGATGGATAAATATATAGTTTGTTATACGCGAGATTCGAGTCGAAAATTCTGGTACCGTGTTCAGAAATGGTGCATGGTACCAGAATTTTCGATCCGAAAATCAAATATAACAAACTACTCCAAATCGTAGTTAGAGTATCCCCATAAGGGAAGTCTGGCCCGATTAGTTTGCACCGGAGTCGAGTCGTATAAATTGTTATAATGATGTCTAAATAATCTAAGACTAAATAAACATCTCAGTTTTATCAATCAAAATAACTCCTGGTACCAGAACATCCAGTCATTATTTGCATAGAACAGTGAGAAGTCGTAGTTTGATTTTTTGCAACCCTAAAGTGTCCGCTCGTGCATTCACAGCAAATAAGGCTTAGGGCCAGACTTTAGATCGTGTAGGTGTATTTTTGCCCACTCCGATGGTTACACACGGTCAGTTATAAGTCACTATGAGTAGAGCAATGGACTCCAGTAATTTGAAAATTAGTGTCGACCAAACAGAAAATATCATTTACAAAGAAGTTTTGTAATTAGATTGATATTATCGAAAGAATTCATAACATTAATAAGGAAATTTGTGAACTTTGAATATATAAGAGTATAAACAAGAGTAAAATAATGTAAACAACTAAAATAAAAGTACATCTAAATAACATTCTTTTCTTAATACTTTTTAGGTAGTGGTTGAAGGAAGGTCTGGCTTTCGTTAGGAGTGATCCACATAACCATTCCTGATACAGAGACTGGAAGCCTATTTCAGTTCGGGAGTGAATCGTCATCACATGTCACTTAGTCGCAAACACATGTCATATAGCTGCAACGGAATGCTGTATTACCAACGATAATGTGATTTCTCTAAGACCATTTACACATTTCTCAATACATACTGCTGTTATTACTTCCCTCCTTCATTTTATGCCTCCATCGTAGATGGGTCGATTCGCTAGTATGGAATAAAAAGTAATCCTTATGTGACGACAAAACTAATTACGTATGCAATATGGAAAACAGCCTGATGGTCCGTTCCAGCTCTCCAAAAAACCACATGACGTTTCGCTGCGCCAATCTTTGGCACATGCTGCAAACTGACAACCAACAATTGGTATACTAGTGTACCATTGGCTGAAAATCTCTTGAAAAATGAAGTAACTCTTGTTGAAACGATGAAGAAGAACAAACTGGACATTCCACCAGAAATGATGTCGAAGAAAGATCGAGGGGTTTACAGTTCCAAGCTCGTATTCCGAAACGATATGATGATGGTTTCGTATGTGCCTAAACCAAAAACAAGCAGTTATTTTGCTGTCTACGATGCATTGATGTAAGCATTGACAAATCCACCGGACACAAGCAGAAGCCTTCAGTAGTGACATTCTACAATGACGTTAAAGATGGTGTAGACACCGCTGACAAAAATGTGCTGCTACATATTGCTACAAACGCACGAACCGATGGCCGATGCCATTGTTCTATTCCCTAATAGACAAAGTTTGCTTGAATTCCTTTGTGATATTCATTTGGAATAACAAGAAGGATAATCAACGATCTCGAAGAGAATTTTTGAGATCACTTAGAAAAGAACTTCTGAAGGAACAACTTGAAATACTGGAATATAGAAGGAGTTGCAAAAGACTATTGAGACCTGTGCCTCCAGATTGGGAGATGATGTTCCATTAGTTCTTGTACATCCTGACGAAGGTGTCCCAATAGACGGACGAAGAGTTCGATGCACATTCTGTGCTGGAAAAGATCGAAAGACAAATACCTATTGCTCAAAATGTGCCAAATCAATGTGCAAGGAACACCAGGGACCTCCAACCTGCAAAGATTATGTTGAATAAAAGATAATAAAGTGTGTTTCATTTCATTGCGACGAATAATTACTTATTTTTCCTTTCCATGTTCGAAACAAGCATTTTTGACAATGAAAAGAACAATGAATGTCATTTGATGCATATTAAAAAAGGCCACGGGTCAAAATGAGCCGTGTCGACCCTTGATTTATGACAAAGATTTCGACCTGTTAAAGGTCTGAAACGATGAGAGAAGCCGTGAAGGTTTAAAAAAAGAAAACTTCATGGAAATGGTAATCAGCATCACAAACCACACTTCCTTTATTTTTGAACAGAATATGAAATTTAATTCTAATACAATATTGAAGTATATTAAAATTTTTTCCCTAACCTCGTCCATCCATAAATCCGAAAATTTCGGCTATTTTTTTAACAATTAAAAAAAAAAAAAATCATAGTTTAAAATACAGACAGTCCGAATCTGCAATATGTTTCTGTTTATAATTTCAAAATAATTTTCAGGCGACAAGTCTGTGATTTAACAGTTATTTAGCTGTTGTTTCTAGCACATCTCACGACCACCTACTATATTACTCGCTTCTTCGTCAATCTGATATGTATTGATGTCTTTCAATAGTTTTCTCTCCATAAAAGCATTTTCTGGAATGACGGTGCAGTGGTCTATTGCTGGTGTGTAAGCAACGACAAAAGAAATTGTAATTTAGATTCTTAATCCCCCACCCCACATCAAGCGAGTTCATATGCGCGCGTGTGCGTGTGCATGTGTCAGTGTGAGTAAAGAAAAAACATTTCCTAATAGAAAAGTATGTTATTAAAATAAATCATCTTTTACATACTTTTTTGAAATCATTCTGTCGCTCTAATGAAATTCCTTTCACTCACTCACATGCACACACTGACATCCGCACACCTACACACAGACAGAGTGAAGGGAAATGTAGTAAAAATGTATAGAGAGACGGCAAGTTTACCATGAAAAAAGCGAAAAGTGAGTGAGAGAGAGAGAGAGAGAGAGAGAGAGAGAGGTGGTGGGGGAGAAAGATCATTTCTGTTGTCTCAGATTTTGAAGTTTTAAAATTAAGTTAAAATTTTATATTTGGTATATAGATGTACTTTTTCATGCTGAATCCCAGTTTGTAATTCATTTATTTCAGAAAAAAAATTTAGAATAATGTTACAGAGACTTAAAGTTTGATAATTTTATCTAATCAGAAGACAGGATTTGTGCGTAATAGTTGTCATAAAATGAAAGCAAGCATTATGAGCTAAGGTTTCAAACAAAGCTAAGGCAATACGTAAAAGCCAATGCCTATGCAAAGAGTGTGTGAAAGAGTATAATGAATATATATATATAGAGAGAGAGAAAGACACCATTGGTGATGAAAGAAGGTAGGAGAGTCGTCGGTCTAAAAATTATTTCTCGTTACAAATTATATTTCTTTATTATTCTTTATGGACTACCTTTTCTTCGAGATGCAGATTTCAAAAATCAATTTTTTTTTTGAGAACGCAACATTTGTGAGTCTTTTTAGGCTAAACACATACGTAACCACACATATTTGCATTTATATAGTGTGTGTATGCATGTGTATATATATATATATATATATATATATATATATATATATATATATATATACACATGCATACATATATATATATATATATATATATATATATATATATATTTATATGTATATGTATATGAATATGTGCATGTGTATATGTATGTATACACACACACACGGAAAATGTAAGAAACAGTGAGAGATAGAAAGGGAAAGAGAGACAGTGAGTTAAAGAGATGGTTGTAGATAAATAAAGATAGCGATAGTGATAGGAAGGACACACAGACAGTACTTTGTATCGCTTGCAATTGTAGGGAAATGCTGAAAAGATCAGGGTAATGCTATCCCAGATCCTCCCTCATTGTATACCGGGTAGAAGAGAACATCGTTAAATAGGTCCTTAACGTAACCGAATGCCACTCCAAAGTTCACCCCTAGCATTCATTACTCGCTCGTTGTACAAGAGACATCATTCTTTCTTTATCATACAAGGTTGCAATTGTTTCGTTAGCAATATCACAAGTCGTTCATGAAATCGTTCAATTTTCTTTCGTAAAATTCACTCAATTTAAGGAGAGAGATAACGCCTCGTTTAGAGATAAAAACAAAACAAAAGAAAGAAACACAAAGAAACACAATTCAACTGATTTAGTTTGCTGAAGTAAATACAAGAAGACAAATAAGAGATATTCATAACAAAAGTGCGAAAAACTAATGAAATCGTATTCAGAAGAAGGTATCTTTTGCGAATACGAAACGAAGTTCAAATTAAGTTTTGGTATTCCTGTGTCTGTAATGTTTGTGTGTGCGAACTACTGACTATCTTCCCATTATCTCGCGCAGTTTTATCTATCGTTTTCAAGCCTTCTTCGATTACACAAACGTAGACATACATAAGCAAACTCACACATACACACACATTTCATACTCACATATATAATTCTTAAGTGTATGTACATTTGAATGTTCATATATATATATATATATATATATATATATATATATATATATATATATATATATATATATATATATATATATATATATACATACATATATACCTATACATAAATATACATTTATATATATCATATACATCAGTTGATATACATATGTATACATATATATATACATATATATGTATACATATGTATATATATATATATATATATATATATATATATATATATATATATATATATATATATATATATATATATATATATATATATATATATATATATATATATATATATATATATACATATATATACATATATATGTATACATATATATATATATATATATATATATATATATATATATATATATATATATATATATATATATATATATAGGTATATATATATATATATATATATATATATATATATATATATATATATATATAGGTATATATAAATGGACACACAACAATTGATGATTTCTCGTTTCTTATCAAGAAAATTAGGCTGTTTGAGTGCAAGACTATATATACACACATACGCGTGTGCGTATGAATTTATGCATACGTATATAGCTATGGAGTGTGATAACACACTCATATATACAATAATATAAATACATATACATATACATATACATATATATATACGTACATACATACATATATGTATATATATGTATATGTATATGTGTATATATATATATATATATATATATATATATATATATATATATATATATATATATATATATATATATATATATATATATATATATACTTACCTGTATGCAAGTGCGTGTGCTTATCTGCGAACGGTTTCGATTGTCTGTGCTTGTCAAAGTATCTGTTTTCAACTTTTGATGGATGAAATCAATTAAAGATAACTTTCACTCCCTCTCATTAATTACATCCACATACATTCACACACATACACATACACATGCACACACACATATATATGTATGCATATATATGTATGCATATATACACACGCACACAAATATGTATATATGTACATGTATATCTATGTATATATATATATATATATATATATATATATATATATATATACACACACACACATACATTTATTTTATAGATGTATATTATCACGTATCCATTACCTATATACGTATGTGTGTGAAGCGTGTGTGTGACATGTGTTTGTGCATGTGTGTGTGTTTGTGTGTTTGTGTGCGTGTGATGTTTGATGTGTATGGGATGTGTGTGTGCTGTATAGATGCATGTGCACGTAATCACCTAACGACACACGAATCATCTTGTTTTTAATTAATCTGTTAAATTAACGTTTGAAGTTGATATAACGGGGAATGAGTGAGTGGGAGGAAATCATTTGCCTCCTTCAAGAAGCCAAACTAATCATAGTATTTAGAGTGATAGGTGTAAATTCTCTGACACTTCACCGTCGCCATCAACACCGCGTTTGCCGCCTTCGTAGCCGCCACCGTTCCCATAACCACCGTTCCCATCACCACCGTTCCCATCGTCACCGTTCCCATCGTCACCGTTCCCATCGTCACCGTTCCCATCACCACCGTTCCCATCACCACCGTTCCCATCACCACCGTTCCCATCACCACCGTTCCCATCACCACCGTTCCAATCACCACCGTTCCCATCACCACCGTTCCCATCACCACCGTTCCAATCACCACCGTTCCCATCGTCACCGTTCCCATCGTCACCGTTCCCATCACCACTGTTCCCATCACCACCGTTCCAATCACCACCGTTCCCATCACCACCGTTCCCGTCGCCACCGTTCCAATCACCACCGTTCCCATCGTCACCGTTCCCATCACCACCGTTCCCATCACCACCGTTCCCATCACCACCGTTCCCATCACCACCGTTCCCATCACCACCGTTCCAATCACCACCGTTCCCATCACCACCGTTCCCATCACCACCGTTCCAATCACCACCGTTCCCATCGTCACCGTTCCCATCACCACTGTTCCGATCACCACCGTTCCAATCACCACCGTTCCCATCACCACCGTTCCCGTCGCCACCGTTCCCATCACCACCGTTCCAATCACCACCGTTCCCATCACCACTGTTCCCATCACCACCGTTCCAATCACCACCGTTCCCATCGTCACCGTTCCCATCACCACCGTTCCAATCACCACCGTTCCCATCACCACTGTTCCCATCACCACCGTTCCAATCACCACCGTTCCCATCACCACTGTTCCCATCACCACCGTTCCAATCACCACCGTTCCCATCACCACCGTTCCAATCACCACCGTTCCCATCACCACCGTTCCCATCGTCACCGTTCCCATCACCACCGTTCCAATCACCACCGTTCCCATCACCACCGTTCCAATCACCACCGTTCCCATCGTCACCGTTCCCATCGTCACCGTTCCCGTCGCCACCGCCGAATAGAGCCCGTGAAGTACTAACTGATAAGCACCAGAAAATAAGCGATGAACTAGCACTCCGTCGGTTACGAGGAACAGAGTTCCAGTTGATCCGATCCACACGACAGCCTGCGCGTGATATTAATATATAAGTGGCTAAGTACTCCACAGTCACGCGTACCCTTAACGTAGTTTTCAACTGTTTTTCTTATTACTTTGTTGAGGTGAAGGCGCGTGGCTTAGTGGTTAGTGTATTCGTCTCACGATCCTAAGCTTGGAAGTTCGATTCCCGACGGCGCGTTTTGTCCTCGAACAAGGCATTCTAGTTCACGTTGCTCCAGTTGTTCCTGTAATTCAAAGGGCCAGTCTTGTGACATTCTGAGTCACACTGGATCTCCCTGAGAACTAAATTAAGGGCACGTGTGTCTGTGGAATGCTCAACCACTTATATATTAACATCACGCGCAGGCTGTCGTGTGGATCGGATCAACTGGAACTCTGTTCCTCGTAACCGACGGAGTGCTAATTTTATTGTAGTTGTTGCTACTGCAGTCGTAACAGTCGTTATCGTTACCCGTGCTGTTGTTGATGCTATTGCGTTGCTATTGCGCCTGATGATTCTTTTTTTTTTTTTGTTTCTGTTGTTATTGTTACGGATGTTACTAATGTTGCTATTGCTTCTGCCGTTCATATGGTTGCTATTCTCGTTGTAGCTTCTTTTGTTATTCTTACAGATGTAACTATAGCTACCGTTGCTTTCTCTCTTGCTATTGCACTTGCTTCCATTGCTGTAATTGTTGAGGTTGTTGCTAATGTTTTCATCGCTCCTATTGTCAAAATTACCGTTACTATAGTTGTTGCTGCTACAAATATAGTTAATAACAATATTCATCTCTAAGAGGCACAGGCCTGAAATTTTTGGAGATGGGGCTAGTCAATTGTATCGATCCCAAAACTTGACTGGAACTTTATTTTATCAACCCTGAAAGGATGAAAAGCAAAGTCAACCTCAGTGGTATTTGAACTCAGAATGCAAAACCAGAAGAAATGTGGCTAAGCATTTTGTCTGGCCTGCTAACGATTCTGCTAGCTCACCATCTTAATAATAATAACCAAGTGAAATAAATATTATAGCTATGTACTAAAAGAAACTGTAATATTAGCCCCTACTATTGTAGCTATTGTATTGCTTTTGTTATTACTGTAGTCGCTGTTGTTACTGGTGTTTCCGTTGCCACTCGCACGTCTGTTGCTATCATTGTTGCTACTATTCATGTATGTTGCTGATAATTTTTAATCCCTATTACTGTCATTGTTGTTAGAGTTGCTGTGTTGCTACTGCTGTAATTGCATCTACTGTTGTTGCTAATGTAGTTGCTGTTATTGTTACCTTTGTTGCTATCGCTGCTGTTGCTACTGCTTCTGTTGCTATTTCAGTTAACTTTATTGCAGCTTTCTCCCACTGTTATTGTTGCTGTTGATAACTGGTAGTGTTGCAGCTTTCTTCCTTATTGTTATTGTTCTTAATATCTTTGTTGTTGCTGTTACTATTGTTGTTGAAATAAAAGTACTTTTCATCATTAGACATGACAGGTCTCTTCTTTTCCGTTTCTTATATCCAAAGATGAAAGGGGCCGGTGATAAGCTCTAGCAATTCTGTAAAACAACTTTCGACAATACACGTGGAGCGGAGATGCCATTGATGAAATTCCAACGATTCATTGATGAAATTAGAGACAAAAATGATTTAAAACCTACTTTTGCATACAAAGACATGATAACGCTTTCTGGACATACTTAAGTGGAGCATGACAAAATCTGAAACGGTTCCTTGAAAAGGTTCTATAGTTAGCGCTGACACTTAATCATAATAAAGCCATTAATAGTCGGAATTTTATAACTCTATTAGGTTATGAGATCAGCACAGTTGTTTGAAGCCGGATCCAGAGCTTCTGAGACATTGACAAAGACGCGTGAACCCGACAAGAAGTCGCCTCTTAAATGCCATCGTAAAATGGATTGAATCATATTTGAACAAGATTCAAGTCATAACCTTGGTCAGGAGGTTTTCCTTTCTCTCTAACTGAATTAAGCACTTTTAATTCACTTACATCCACACTTTTGGCTTCCGTTGACACAGTTATAGAAAATATAAATTTGATCAAAATCAGAATAAGATGAAACAGATCGTTAGATCGCTTAGTTCTAAAAAAATATTACAAGTGGAAGTGACTGTGACAATTTAGAAAGGCGGTTAATGTTGTAGATGGCAAAAAAGAAAAACGTCAATTTTGTCGAAAAGCCATGACAGCCAAAAGATGGCGCCATGTTATTGAATAGCACTGAATGCAATGTTCTGTTTCTGATCGAGCATGTGTATATGTGTGTGTGTGTGCCTTGTGGGAAAATCTGAAACCATTATTATTATTATTATCATCATCATCATCATCATCATCATCATCATTATTGCCTTTGCACAGCTTCTAACGCTGGAGATGTACTACGGTGTCAGCTGTTCAGTACCAGTGAACTAAGGTAACAACCCTTATTTTTCGAGCACCTTCCGGAGCATTCGAGCGTTTCCTATTATTATTATTATTGTTATTATTATTATTATTATTATTATTATTATTATTATTATTATTATTATTATTATTATTATTATTATTATTATTATTATTATTTATTGTTATTATTTATTCCTTTTATCTCAGGTTTTGTGGTAACTCTTGGAGTTTTGCATGCGTAGCGAGATTGCTACCTGCAGCCTACGGTACCATGCTATTTGTTCTTTTCAAACATGTAATACTTCCCAACACACCCCCACACACCCACACATACACACACACACATAGAGTATCCCTGCTCACATATATACCTCCTTCACTTTAACGCAGCTACCGTCATACCAGTGTTTGATAAACTGTTCCACTGTACTTTGTATAATATGTATGCATGTATGCTTGTGCGTGTATATATGTGTCTATATACATATATGCATATATGTAAAAGATGTGTATACCCTATAATGTATATATATATATATATATGTGTGTGTGTGTGTGTGCACCCTATATATATATATATATATATATATATACTCACACACACTACTCACTATGTATACCCGATATATATATATATATATATATATATATATATATATATATATATATATATATATATATATATATATATATATATATATATACTCACACACACTACCCAGTATGCATACCAATACATATGCTAACTGATATACATATATACGTATGTATGTATCTTCGCAGTCTATATATACTAGCACGATATAAAATCAATTGCAGCTGCTACTTTCACTTTCACTTTTGATTTTATTTTATTTCGTACAGTTATATATTTTTATTTATATTTTCTCCCAGTATTTCTTCATTGTAGCGTTAAAAAATCTAGAAAACGAAGATTGTTTATAAAATAACACAAGCAGCTTTACCCGCATATACACTCACACTCTCTTTCACCTCCTCCTCACACACGTGCGTACCCAGATACACAAACAATAAAAGTACACAAACATAACAGAAAAAGAAAACACAATGGCTCACCTGAAAGTGTCTTTTATCAGTATTCTTTTACTTGCTTAAGCTACTGGACTGCGGTCATACTGGGGCACTGCCTTGAAGTGTTTTAGCAGAACGAATTGAATATTCATTTTTTTAAAGCTTCATTGTTTATTCTACCAGTGTCTTTTGGCCAACCGCTAAGTTACTGTAACGTAAACACATCAAGATCTGTTATCAAGCTGTGGTGATGCTGGAGGACACACACACACATTTATTTACCTTAATACGGCAGATTTTTTTCAGTTTCTATCTACCAAATCAACTCGCAATGCATTCATCGGTTCGGGGTTATAATAGAGGATTTCACCCATTGGCATGAACCCGAGACCATGTGATTCTCTTTCATACACAACTGAGTGGCATTTCGTCCATCTTTCCGTTCTGAGTTCAAATTCCGCCGAGATTGACTGAACTTTTCATCCTTTCGGGGTCGATTAAAGAAGCACCAGATGAGTACTGGAGACTTATCGTCTCATCCCCGCCTTCTCTAAATTTCAGGCCTCGTACCTTTAGCAGAAAGGATAATAACTCGACATAAAAAAAAATATAGATACATACATCTATATATTCATACGTAAATACATACAAATATATGGATGTATGTGTGCGTGCGTACGTGTACGTGCGTGCGTGTGTGTGTGTGTGTGGGGGGGGGTTAGTATATGTGTATTCTGAAGTTTTTATATGATTAACAAGAAACAGCCCTAGTTTCAATGCACTGGTAGTTTTGAAGTAGACTATAACAGGGAAGGTTTTAAGAAAGACAAGACAGGAAAACGGGATGAGAGATTGGTTATTTGGACCTGACAAAACTCAATACGGATAATACTATTATTTTTTTTTTTTGCAAAGTAAAATAGAATTGGCAACACGAAGTAGAATTAGAACAGATAAATTGAGGGAGGGTACGTGGTTAGAACAACACGTAAGTTGTGGTTAAAAATCGGATATGCGACCTTTAAGGAAAAAAGACTAAGTTGGACGAAGCAAGGGTGAGGTATTAGGGTGAATGGCATTGAAAAGAGACAGTTTGTACGGCGTAGAGGATTATGGGAAACAACAAAGTATTGTGAGGTAGGAGAAACATCAAATATCGAAGAGGACAGAGAGCAGAACATAGTGAGAAAGAAGTTAAGGAAAGTGTGAAATAGGGAGAGAAATATAACAGAGTGAGAGAGAAGCCAGGGAGAGAAAAGGAAAGAAAGAAAGAAGGACAGAGAAAGAGAGTGAGAGAGAGAGAGAGAGAGAGACAAAGAGAAAGAAAGAGATTCAGTGAGAGACAGGGAGAAAAAGAAAGAGGGAGAGGTAGGGAGAGGAGACAGACAGAAAGAGAAGAAAGAAGAAAGCCGTGGATGAAGAGGACAAAATGAGGAATTTGTATCAGAGAAAACTTTAGTGACAATCAACATAAAATAAAATTAAACCGAAGGATAACAGACGACAGGTTAAGTTAAATACATGACCATTGTGCTACCAGGTTGAATAGAAAATAAAACTGAGGTCGACTCATTCGTCTCAAAATTCTTCGAGGCGGTGCCCGAGCATGGCCGCAATCTGATGTCTGAAACAAATAAAATAGAAAAACGAATATATGTACGGAATAGAATTAGAATCAAATGTCCTTGGTACAGTATTACACACACATAACAAAATGAACGACGAGAAATAATATGGAATACTAAGGAATTTGAATATGAAAGTCGAAAAAATGTAAATCAAATGCCATATGAATAACAAAGTTGATTTATTAAAATTTCTCCGCTCTTGAAGAGAAGTTACATAAATCGCCTGGTAATAATTGCGACTGACTCTGAATGTGAAAGGCTCTGATCTCAAGAATGATGTATTATCCAAAGTTTATATAAAAAAAGATGACAATATAATTATCAAGAGATAAAAGTAGAGCTGTGATAAGCTAGAGACGGCAATAACTGAAATAAGACTTTCTTTATTCAAAATTATTAATTTAGAAAGAGAAACGAAATAAAAGCAAATTGACACAGACCTAATTAAAAGGAAGTTTTATGTATGTACTTTTCACTGTTTTCAGCTTTTCAAACACACGTACTATAAGGTTATTCGTGTATGTGATCGTCTAGAGACAAAAGGACATGTCTTACATACTTACATTCATACAGATGCATGCATACATATGTATATCTATCTATCTATCTATCTATCTATCTATCTATCTATCTATCTATCTGTCTGTCTTTCTGTCTATCTGTCTTTCAGTCTATCTGTCTGTCTGTCTGTCTGTATGTTTGTCTCTCTGTCTATCTACCTGTTTGTTCGTCCGCCTGTCTTTCTGTTTGTCTGCTTGTCTGTCTATGTTTATCTGTCTGTCTGTCTATGTATGTATGTACTATGTATCTATCTGTTTGTCTGTCTATCTATCTGTCTATTTGTCTGTCTGTTTGTCTGTCTGTCTGTCTGTCTGTCTGTCCATCTGTCTGTCTGTCTATCTATTTGTTCGTCCGTCTGTATTTCTGTTTGTCTGCCTGCCTATCTATCTGTTTATTTGTCTGTCTGTCAATGTATGTATGTATGTATGCATGTATGTATGTATGTATGTATGTATGTATGTATGTATGTATGTATGGATGGATGGATGTATTTATGCATGTATCTATCTGTTAGTCTCTCTGTTTAGCTGTCTCTCCATGTGTCTGTCTGTCAGTCTCTCCCTCTTTCGATACATACATTTATACATACATGCATACATATACATACATATACACATAAACACACATATAAATGTGTGTGAGTGGTGTATATATATAAGTGTTTTCATCAGTAAGCTTGTGTGTATGTGCATGTGTATAAGTGTAGAAGTGCGCATCACTGCGTGTGTATGCTGTTCGCACGCATTTCTGTCTCTTTGTGCAATTTTAAACTTTCAGGGCTTATCAAATGCAAACAGGAAGCGAATTACCCCCACTTTCCCCACTCACCAAATTAATAACGGGAAATGTCAAAATAATCGAAGGTTAAAGATTAAATAATGATTGATCAGATTATGATATAGAAAGATATATGGTGGAGGACAAAAGATTAATGTCCACAACAGACGATGAAGTGAGATAGCATAGAATAACACTTCCAACCACTTTACATGTGTCTGTATGTGTGTTTGAGTATGTGTGTGTGTGTATGTGTGTGTGTGTGTGTATGTGTACGTGTGTGTGTTTTACTTGTTTCAGACTTTGGACTACGGCCATGCTGGTGCAAGACTTTCAAGGTATTGGGTTGTACGAATCGAGCCCAATACATATTTTTGTCCTTTTTAAAACTTGGCACTTATTTTTCTTTGTTCCATAACCGCTAATTTACGGTGAAGTAAACTAACCAGCCCCGATTGTCAAGTGGTGGTGGGACAAACACTAACACGTAAGCACACACACACGCAAACATACATACACAGCCCCCACACGCCACACTCTCACACATACACATATACTCACACTCACATGCACACACACGAACACAAACACATAGAAAGGATCTGAGTTCTTTTAGTAACGCATAGCTGAACTCAAGCAGAAGGAACTCTAACTCACTATTGAACTCTAGATCCGAAATTTTCAGCCGTTGTAAGCATGTAACTAAGTTCTTGTTGACGAATTGGGAAGTACCTCCCCCACCGGGCTAAATAACTGTAACATAAGCTGTAAGTAACTATCTGTTTAGCCTTATAGTTTACGGTCTAAGGGAAGAAACTCATATTACCATTTTATTTCTTTCTGATTACACGTTCATTTTCCGGTTTTTCAAATTTCTACCTTTTTATATATATATATACTTCCTTCCAGCTTTTCTCACTTTTCTCTCGTCCCATTTGTAGTTCGTTATGTTATGTGGGTAGTGTCTAATGATTGTGCTGGGACACAAGACGTGTTATAAAACAGTGTTTGGCATGGTCTCAGCGCATGAAACTAATAGTAGTACATAAAAACATATATTGTGTTTATTCAATAATATTTATCTCTTGCGGAGATATTACAAATAGAAAATTGGAAATTGAAAGCTCAAAAAGTTAAGGAAAAATAACGTGAGAAGAACCTACGTGTATGTAATAAATACAAAATAAAGTATAAATAAATGAATAAAAATGAATAGGCGTAGGCGTGGCTGTGTGGTAAGTAGCTTGCTTACCAACCTCATGTTTCCGGGTACTGTTCCACTGCGTGGCACCTTGGGCAAGTGTCTTCTGCTATAGTCTCGGGCCGACCAAACCTTGTGAGCGGATTTAGTAGACGGAAACTGAAAGAAGCTCGTCATATATATATATATATATATATATATATATATATATATATATATATATATATATATATATATATATATATATATACACACATATATATATATATATATATGTGTGTGTGTGTGTTTGTATTTCCCCCCCCCTCGCTTGACAACCGATGTTGGTGTGTTTACGTCACCGTAATATAGCGGTTCGGCAAAAGATACTAATAGAATAAGTACTAAGCTTACAAAGAAAAAGTCCTGGGGTTGATTTGTTCGATTAAAGGCAGCGCTCCAGCATGGCCACAGTCAAATGACGGAAACAAGTAAAAGAAGAAAAAAATAAATAAGAAGAAGAAAAAAACCGTTGTAATGCTTGAGCATATATGCTCAATAAAAATACGTACGAGCCATTATATACTTGACATTTCCTATCGTATTTCCTATCCTATTTTCTTTAACCTCTCAACTGTCTTCGACTATGCACCTACATATCCTAATCAATAACGGCCGATAAGTAAGCCCCACTGGTCATCGGGCATTACAACGCCTTTTGTTCAAATTTATCTCCATCCTGAACCAATAAGAATCATCCATAGAATTTAGTTTCTTCCTATATTAAAGTTATTATACATTACATTACTTTTTATATAATATTTTTATTCTTAGTTCACTTTATTTCATGTTTTAATATTCTGTCAATTTTTAAATTTATTATATTATAATCATATTTATTACATTTGCACAGTTCTTTCTTCTTATATACTTTATTTATTTATTTATTATTTATTATTTCTATTTCTATTTATTTATATGTTTACTAATGATAACATTTTATATATGTACGTAGTATATCCACCGATATTCAAAACTTACCGATCAAATAGAATCTCTAAACAAATTTTTTTAACTTTAACCTGATAGCACTGTACACATCCCTCAAAAGATATCATGATCACCTAAGTGGAGTTAGCTCATTTTTAACCCCGAAGAAGTCCAGCCATAAAATAGTATGGATGTGGAAATTTCCTTGACATTAAAGAAATAGAAACTAATAGAAACTAATACTATGGAGAGCATCCAGCAAACAGCTAACTCCATCCACCAGAGTATTAAGGTCACGATAGACTACCCTACAAAACACCTTAACCATAGACTACCAGTACTAGAT
>NC_142952.1:24707329-24709829 GCF_046866305.1 Octopus bimaculoides
ATATCATCATTTCTATAAATAGATTTGGCATCATTTCTAAGAACAGCCAAACACCTACTGGGGTTTAAAAATCTTATCCCTACAACCCACACAAAACAATAAATTAAAATATCATCATTTCTAAAAATAGATTTGACATCAATTCTAAAAATAGCCAAACACCTACTGCTGCCGTCCAAAGGAATTGGTATAAAAGACAGAAAACCAGCCAACTTATTACAGTTTGTTAAAGTCTGTCATACCAGCCATGACGAAGGGAAATAGCCCTGAAACTCGAGTCGCCTTTATATATATATATATTTATATTTATATATTTATATATTTGATCCTTTATATTGAACACTCAATATTTCATCTACATTCAATACTTTCTTTCATGGTGCCATCCATTTTTATTTTATTTTATTTTATTTTATTTTATATTATATATTGTATATTATATTATATATTGTATATTCCATATTCTATACCCCACATTGGTTCTGCAAGAATATAAATAAAACATAAAAAACAGACAGTGTTGGAACTCTTTTAAACAAAATAATATATATATATATATATATATATATATATATATATATATATATATATATATATATAAATACATATACACGCGTAAGTATATAAATGCAAAGCAAGGTGGAAAAAATAGTACCGAAGCTAAAGTGATATACTCTTCTATAGAGAAAGCTGTTACTCAGAGTTTCATATTCTCAATCGTTGGGCAGTTGTAGTTCTTGATCAAGATGATTTAGGATCACGATCACAAGTGATCTTGATCTCAACTGCGCGATGAACGGTCCTCTGGGCAGTCTTTGTAGTTTTAATAAAAACTTTATATATATATATGTATATATATATATATATATATATATATATATATATTGGGTTGACAAATCAGTTTTTCGCAAACAGACGGACTTAGTGTTGTTTTGAATGATTTTGTCAATGTAATGATTTTTTTCCTTTTGTTATTTGATAACCATTACTTTTAGTTTACTTTACAAGCAAATTGAGCGTAATTTTGTTTACAGATGTTAGTTCAGTGTCAGTTTTAACATGGAGTGCAAAAGTGAACATTTTCGCCACAAGTTTCTTTCTTATTTCCGTAAAGGCAAGAAAGCTGCTGAGGCTCGCAAAGAGATATGTGAAGTTTATGGTGTTGCTTGTTCAACTGACCGCAAATGTCAGACATAGTTTTTTACTCAAAGATGACCAACGTTCAGGTTGACTTACTGAAATTGAGACAAGCCATAATTGAATCTGATTGCCAAATTAGTGTGAGAGAGATTGCAGAGAGATTAAATGTATCACACACAACAACTGAAAATCGCTCAAAATGTCTTGGACTTGTTAAGAAGCTCGATATTTGGGTTCCACATAAATTCAAAGAGATTAACTTAACACAATGAATGAATATTTGAGATATGCATCTCAAATGCAATGAATCGGCCTTTTTTTTTAAACGAACCCACACTGGTGCTGAAAAATAGATTGTTTACAATAACATCAATCGTAAATGATCCTGCTCCAAGCGTAATGAACCAGTACAAACCTCGTCGAAAGCTGAATTGCCTCAAAAAAGGTCATACCATCAATTCGGTGGGATTACAAAGGTATTGTGTATTTTGAGCTGTTTCCAAGGAACCAAACGATTAATTGAGATGTTTATTATCAACAACAATGAAACTGGAGGACGCATTCAAAGAAAAACGGCAAGAATTGGCAAATCGTAAAGGAATCGTGTTTCACCATGGCAACACTATCCCCCCACACATATTTCCTAACTCGTGAAAAATTATTGGAGCTTGGTTGGGAAGTGATGTCACATCCACCATATATCCCCGACCTTGCACCATCAGATTACCATTCATTTCAAAGTTTACAAAATTCTTTGAATGATAAAACTTTCAATAACGATGATGACCTGAAATCGCACTTGCTTCAGTTTTTTGCTGATAAGGACCAAAAGTTCTATGAGTGCGGAATCATGAAGTTGCCAGGAAGATAACAAACGGTTATCGGAATAAGTGGGAAAAGTATAATTGATTAAAATTCATTGTTTGTATGAAGAAAAAATTACTTTTATTTCACACAAAAAACCCGGAATTACTTTTCTTTCCAACGCAGTATATATAAGTGTGTGTGTGTGTGTGTGAGTGTGTGTGTGTGTGTGTGTGTGTGTGTGTGTGTGTGTGTGTGTATATTCTTTTATTCTTTTATTTGTTTCAGTCAATTGACTGTGGCCATGCTGGAGCACGACCTTTAGTCGAAGAAATCGGCCCCAGAACTTATTCTTTGCAAGCCTAATATTTATTCCATCGGTCTCTTTTGCCATCCATACTGCTAAGTTACGAGACGTAAGCATTCCAGCATCGGTTGTCAAGCGATGGTGGTGGTGGTGGTGGTGGGGACAAACAAAGACAGACAAACACATACCTATATATATATATATATATATATATATATATACGACGGGCTTTGGTTGGCCCGAGACTAT
>NC_142952.1:24712329-24714829 GCF_046866305.1 Octopus bimaculoides
ATATATATATATATATATATATATATATTTATATATATATATATATTTATATATATTTATATATATATATATATATATATATATATATATATATATATATATATATATATATATATATATATATATATATAGAGAGAGAGAGAGGTAGATAGATACATGTGTATATGTTTAAATATACATATAACTCTCTCTGCTTCATTGTCCCCCTCCCTCTCTTTCTGTACACACACACACACACACATATATATATATGTATATATATATATATATATATATATATATATATATACATATGTATATGTATATATAAATTTATATATATATGTATATATATATATATATATATATATATATATATATATATATATATATATATATATATATATATATATATATATATATATATATGTATGTATGTATGATTGTAAGCATGTATGCATGTATATGTATCATATGTATTATATGAATGAACACACACACATGCACACAAATGCTAGCTTCAAAGAAACTATCAAGGGAACGTCAGAGTTAGCAGGATAAATCTTATGTATATTAATGAATATTTATCTCTCAAGGTAGTGAGCAGAAAAGTTGTATGAATTGAATATATATTGTTCGTAATCGAAGTTATCGGAAGCAGTTCAAAGAAATTATATTAAGAAGTGTTAGTTTAGATTGGTCTATATGTCAAAGAACTTTTAATACTAACAGAAATAGTTTTATGTACTATGGTTAATATTTCGTTAGCCGAGTAGCTAGCAGCAAAGTAGAATAAAAAGAAATATGCATTATGAATATGGCTATCACAATGTAGTAACTGTTATTGGTTTTAAAATAATTGGAAGAAGTGAATGTAAATAAGTTTTTGGTTGACGAAATAGTCTTCAACTCTTTTTGTATAATTATTATTATTATTAATAATAAAATCGGTGAGCTGGCAGAATCGTTAGCACGCCGGGTAAAATTCTTTGCAACATTTCGTCCGTCCTTACGTTCTGAGTTCAAATTCCGCGGCGGTCGACTTTGCCTTTCATCCTTTCGGGGGTTGATGAAAAAAGTACCAGTTGCGTATTGGGGTTGATGTAATCGATTAGTTAGTCCCCTGCCCACAAACTTCAGCCCTTGTGTCTGTTGTGGAAAGAATTATTAATAAAGGCGGTGAGCTGGCAGAATTGATGGCACGTCGGACGAAATACCGCTAGATATTTCGTGCGGCAAAATACTTAGCGGCATTTCTTTCGTCTTTACGTTCTGAGTTCGAATTACGCCTAGGTCCACTGTGTCTCTCATCTTTTCCGGGTCAATAAAATATGTACCAGTTCATTACTGGGGTCGATAAAATATGTGCTAGTTGATTAATGAGGTCGATGTAATCGACTTACCCCTCCCCTGAAATTACTGGCCTTGTGACGAAATTTGAAATCCTTATTATTGATAAAGGCATTGAGCTGGCAGAATTGATCTGGTACGTCGGACGAAATGCCGTCTTTACGTTCTGAGTTCAAATGCATCGAAGTTGACTGTGCTTTTCTTCTTTCGGGGTCGATATGATAAGCACCGATCGAATACTGGGTCCATGTAATCGACTAGCCCTTTACTTTCAAAAAACCGCTGGTCCTGCATCTAAGTTTGAAACCATAAGTTATACAGGCGAGGTCGATGATCACATGAAATACTTAAGGAGTGAAGTCGATGTAATCGATTACGTCATACCCTCAAAATTTCAGGCCTGCTACCTACGGTAGAAAACAAATCATTATTTATAACGAAGGCAGAAGCGTTAGCATGACAGACTAAGTGCTAAGCCGCATTTCGTCCGTCTTTACTTTCTGAGTTCAAATTTCGGTGAGGTCGACTTTACCTTCCATCGAGCACTGGGGTCGATGTGATCGATTAGCCACCCCCGTTAAAATATCAGGCCTTGTGCTGCCAAGCTGGCAGAATCGTTAGCACGCCGGAAAAAAATTGCTTAGCTTGATTTTGTTCATCTTTAGTTTCTGAGTTCAAATGACGCCGTGGTCGATGTAATTGATTTACCTTTTCCCCTAAAATTTATGGCCGTGTGCCAATATCTGAAACCATTATTGTAAAGGCGATGAGCTGGCCGAATCGACACCACGTCGGGCAAAATGCTTAGTGGTATTTCGTCCGTCTTTATGTTCTGAGTTCAAATTCCGCCGAGGTCAACTTCACCTTTCATCCTTTCGGGGTCGATGAGATCAGTACCAGTTGGGCACCGGGGCCAGTGTGACCGACTACTTCCTATTCCTGAAAGTTCAGGCCCTGTGCCTATATTGGAAAGAATTATTATCATTACTAAAATAGTTTTGTAAACTAAATCAATGAAGGTCATTTGAAGGAAAATTGGTGTAACTGTATGGAAGCAAGCTAGAAGCACAGGTCGATTTTGGATTGCTGAATTAATCCGTTATTCAATTTAACAAACTGCTTGGCAGTCAGGTGCCATTAACGGTCGTCCATTCTGTTGCAAGCGCTCAAG
>NC_142952.1:24722329-24762329 GCF_046866305.1 Octopus bimaculoides
CATCAATGTTGTGTGTTTAAAAAATGTTTTCTTTATGACTTTAGTGATACTAAAAATTCTATAAGCATTTTCTAATGGTCAGTTACTTTCCACCAACCTTGTGCGTGTGTATATATATATATATATTTCGTTTATATATTTGTTTTGCAAGATTTGATGTGAAATCGTGTGTTGAAACAGATGTTGTTGTACTTGGGGATGGTCATATTGCCAGTTTAGCCAATAAAAACAGTGCGTGTGTTTTTATTGGCTAAACTGGCAATATGACCATCCCCAAGTACAACAACATATATATGCTGGCCTCCTGATAATTAGTCGATATTAATTAATATATGATTAATTACCAGATTTTATAATAATATATATATATATATATATATATATATATATATATATATATATATATATATATATATATATAATGAAATGTTTTGCTCAAGGACACAAAACACTGCCAGGCTCGAAAATCGAACCCACGATATCACGATCTTGAGTACAACACTCTAGCTACTAGGTCATGCAATTTCACATATATTTATAGCGATTTGTTACTCATTCACTTAGGGTGTAAATAGGGGCGTATCGCGTCCCTGTGGCAGCAACCTTTATTTAATTGTGAGACAAGACCAGTGTGATTTAGTGTAATACGACTAACCCCTTTGAATTACAGGTACAATTCATCAGAGGGGCTTCTTTGGAGTTTCAAGATATATAGGTTTAGTTACAAGGCTGGGGTAGACTCGAGGCTACGGCAAAATACACTTGGCTACTAGAATCGAATTCGGAACTTTCCCGATTACAAAACGAAGTTTTTTAACCATTCGGCCAAAAATATAAAATGAATGACATGAGCAGATCAAGGCGAATCACATTGTTGAATAAAAGGTAAGCCAGATGTATAACTGGTACTGGCTTGAATTACTGTGGTGTAAGGGATACTACTCAACCGGATTACAAAACGAAGTTTTTTAACCATTCGGCTACACCTGTTAACTACAACAACCTCAACAACAAGTGTCAATCACGCAAAGCAGATGTCTAAAACGAAAATATCGATCTGGTCGATGAGAGACTGAGAAATAAATAGATAAAGGTATTATTAGAGTGACAGAGGCAGACATAGAGAACTGGAGTGGGGAGAATGACAGATAACTAGAAAGATAGATAGAGACAGAGAAAGAGAGGTGGGGGGAGAAAGAATGAGAGAGACAAAGAGATAGAGTGAGATTTGCAAAGCTAACCTTATAACAGTTTTCTCAACATTAGAAGCTTTTGTGTTTTTTGCTGTTGATATTTTTTTTGCGTTAGTGCTAAATTGCTTTTCATAAACCAATTTACGTGACGCGTTTTCTTAAGATTCACACCCGTTCATCCTTTTTGATACATCCATCCATACATGCATATATACATACATACATATACATACATATATATATATATATATATATATATATATATATATATATATATATATATATATATATGTATATATATATATATATGTATATATATATATATATATATATATATATATATATATATATATATATATATGTATGTATGTATCTATGCATGTATCTATGCATGTATATATATATATATATATATATATATATATATATATATATATATATATATATATATGTAAATATATGTGTATATATATACATATATGTATATATAAATAGATATATGGATAGTATGTACAAAGAATTTTTCGATATATATATATATATAGATAGATACATAGATATATATGTACATTTATATATGTATGTGTATGCCTGTACACATACCTACATATATATATATAAATATATATATACTCACTCACACGCGCACACGCGCAGACTCCCACCACACAAATACATAAAATACGCAACAATAGAAACTAGACATAAAAAAGGAACTCCACAAAATGAAATTTTTTATACATACAAAGAAATATACATACATAGATACGCACATACATGCATACATACATACATACATACATGCATACATACATGAATTCATGCATACATGCACACGTGCATACATAAACGCATTCATGTATGCATACATACATAAATACATAAAAACATACATAAAAACATACATAAAAACATACATAAATACATACATATATCGTGAATGCGTTCACTCATACATATATATACGTCTGAGTCGCAACTTCTTTGGGTGTGCATGTGTGTATGTGTGCGTACGTGTGTGTATGTGTGCGTGCGTGTGTGTATGTGTACATGTATGTTTATATGTGACGCATTAGCATGGCCAATTGGTTAAGAAGATTGATTCATAATTTGAAGTGACGTGTTCAATTATACAAAGCGTGGCGTCATATATACATATGTGTGTGTGTGTGCGAGCTCGCCTGTGTGTGTGTATATATAGTATTATGTAAAGTATATATAATATATATCATGCTTGTGGTAAGAAGCTAGCTTACCAGCCTCATGGTTCCAGGTTCAATCCCACTGCGTGACACCTTGTGCGAGTGTCTTCTTCTATAGCCAGGGTTGATCGAAGTCTTGTGAGCGGATTTGGTAGACGGAAACTGAAAGAAGCCTGTCTTATATATATATACATGTATGTATATATTTGTGTGTGTGCATTTGTGTCTGTCTTTGTCTCTCTAGTACCGCTTGACGACCGGTGTCGATGTATTTACTTCCCCGTAACATTGCGGTTCGGCAAGGAGACCGATAGAATAAATACTAAGCATTACACACTAAGTCCTGAGTCGATTTATTTGACTAAAAACCATTCAAGGTGATGCTCCAGCATGACCGCAGTGAAATTACTAAAACAAATAAAAGAATATAAGAATATATATATATATATAGTCTTTTCTACTCTAGGCAGAAGGCCCTAAATTTTGGGGGAGGGGGCCAGTCGATTAGATTGACCTCAGTATGCAACTGGTACTTAATTTACCAACCTATCTCTCTCTCTCTCTCTCTCTCTCTCTCTATCTATCTATCTATCTATCTATCTATCTTTCTATCTATATATATATATATATATACAAATTATAAGTATTACAGTTAAAAATTATTATTCAAAAGTAACAATTTACACCAGTGGCCAGCATGTGTAAAAAAACGTCCAAGGATTGCAATTATATTCAAATATAAGAGGAAAGTCAGCATATAAGGAAACCACCAAGTGGTTTCCTTACATGTAATCGTCAAAAATATAAAATGAATGACATGAGCAGATCAAGGCGAATCACATTGTTGAATAAAGGGTAAGCCAGATGTATAACTGGTACTGGCTTGAATTACTGTGGAGTAAAGGGGTGCTACCCAATCCTGTCATAATCATCGTTGAATGACTTACTCAGTGACTCTTCTCAGACCTGTTGGCTACGGAGTTACGTCAATGAGATAAGAGCCTTTTGGGTCAATGATCGAAAACCGATCGCGTCATATCGATAGCTGTGGATTGCTCTTTAAAGGCAGATGTAGGTGTAAACTTCATCAACGATCACTGCACTTTTGTTTTAAAATATCGGACACGTGATAGGTCGATACGTATTCCTATCCTATCAGAGACTCTTTTCCCTTTTTTTCTGTCTCAGATTATTCTTCATAATTCTTTCTATATAAAATTCTTTGTCTGTCTGATTGTCTGTCTGTTGTCTGTTTGTTTGTCTGTTGTCTGTTTGTCTGTCTGTTGTCTGTTTGTCTGTCAGTTGTCTGTTCCCTATAAATTCTCAAACGGCTAGACGAAATCAAATCAAATTTACCAGGTAATGAGTGTCAACATGTAATTTTTCTTTTATTTGGATTAAAACAATATAACATCGGCACTGGTTCGGTATTACGTGTTAAAAGCCGAAGAATAACATTTATATTGTAATGTAATATAATACTGATTCACTTTTATTCTTTCACTTTTAATTCTAATGTGATAACATTTTAATTTATACTGCAAACAAAAAATAAAGATGTATTACATACATACAACTGTTTACAAAAACAGATTAATGTATAATTTTTTTCTATGTTCATAATGTCTTGTTTACAATATTGAAAAATATAAGTCACCAAAGAAAGGACGTAATCTCTTCAGCAACAAATATAAAGCCAGGACGATTGTAGAAAACCGAAGGCGAGAGTCTCAAGAGAGAAGGGAGACGAGACTTTCCTAAGATCAGCAAACGCGTACTGCAGCACATCAAATGGAGTCTCAATACAGAAGGGAGAGGAGACTTACCCAAGATCAGCAAAGACATGATGCAGCACTTAATGTTGAATCATTAAAACAACGTTTTAATGATTAGACAGAGGTCCAATACAATAGCCCTCAAAAACAAACTACGTACAAATCAGTTCTTCACAACTCCTGGAGCTGCTTTCAGATATGATCCATCCCATTCTTATAAAAATGATAATTTTGTCCAAATTAGTGTGCTAAACTCAAATTGTCGCTTCTACAAAGCTTTAAAATTTCCAAATGAAACTAATGGCATGCGATGCTCAGGCGGTAACATAAGATTGCCAGTACTACCATCTCCTCCTCAACCCCTTATAGATCTTCTGGAAGGCACTTCCATCCAGTCAAAGGATTTTCTGAACAACACAACTCTGCATTTCAAATAACATCGTTTGGTGTATCTAAAGAGATAGTTGAACATGAATTTACGCCGAAGTTTAAGCTTTCAGGGGAAAGTCTATCATGTTATTGTTTCCCTGTTACCCACAAATGAAGAAATACTCTTCATCCAAATTTACTTCGTGAGGGATGTAGGCCAAGAAACCTGAAGGAGGTGTCAATGCTTCAGACGATGTGTCGTATTAGACGCAGCGCCGACTGCCGCAACGGAGAGTATATCCACTAACAACTTTTCAGTGCGTTCAAAAATCATATACCTCCACTCCCAATTTCTCATGACAGATTAGAGCCTAGAGTATTCCGAACGGACATATATGTTGCTCAGTCGAATTAACCCATCATTTACTCCAAAAATGTTTTGTTGTCAATGATGAACTTTCTCGTATCACATGTTTCAACGAAACTGTAATATAAATACAGACTATGCCATTTTAATCCCGAGCAACACCGGGTATCTCTAGTATTTCATATTATTTCATATCGAAAGATTTTGATTTACAGTTTTCAGATTTTTAAACTAGTTTTTACGAAATTCTTACAATTTCTCTTTGGTGCTAATCGTGTATCACCCTATTTCATTCCCCTTAGAAATCCTCAGCATGATTTAACCCTATAACTTAGTAACTAGCATCAATAACTTTGAAACCACCGCCAACAACAGTAACAGTAGCAATGAGAACAATAACACTGACAGCAAAAACGAAAACGACAATAATAATAACAATAATAATAATAATAATAATAATAATAATAATAATAATAATAATAATAATAATCATAATAATAATAATAATAATAATAATAATAATCATAATAATAATAATAATAATAATAATAATAATAATAATCATAATAATAATAATAATAATAATAATCATAATAATAATCATAATAATAATCATAATAATAATAATAATAATAATAATCATAATAATAATAATAATAATAATAATAATAATAATCATAATAAAAATAATAATAATAATAATAATAATAATAATAATAATAATAATAATAATAATAATAATCATAATAATCATAATAATAATAATAATAATAATAATAATAATAATAATAATAATAATAATAATAATAATAATAATAATAATAATGAAGTGATTTTAAATTCTCAAGCGCAGGAGAATGCTAATAATATAGCCTGAACAGGATAAGCTACCCCTATTTTGTAGAAAAAAGTGTTGGCGGCCGGCTACGAGACTCGAACTCACACCTCCGTGATTACGCGTCGCGGTGCTCTAAACCATTAAACTAATAATAATAATAAAAATAATAATAAAAATAATAATAATAATAATAATAATAATAATAATAAAAATAAAAATAAAAATAATAATAATAATAATAATAATAATAATAATAATAATAATAATAATAATAATAATAATAATACAAGTAGTAATAGCAATGACAGCAGCAACAAAAATAACACCAAGAACATGGACCACAGCAAAAGCAACAACAACAGCAAGAACAATGAAATCAATAACTACGATGTAATATCAGCACGAATTATTCATTATAACCTTTTTTTTATCTGACGTGGTTTCTCATGATATGATATGTGAAACCCCAGCTTGGGCTGGAAGAAACTTTCTCAAAGTGAAAAAAGAGTTTGAGAATAATATTTGTTGCTTTTTCTTTTGCAGTTGATGTTCAATAATTGCTATCTCTCTCTCTGTACGGGACGAAACATAGGCACGCACATGTGCACATACACGCGCACACACACATATTTGCAAACGAACACTCACACGCACACACATTCACACAAACACATGCCCACTTTCACTTACACATGTATACACACGCAGAGACACGCAGAGACACGCGCATATTATCACTCGCGCATATAAGCATACACACATAGTATGGCATACATGCATGCAAGCATACATATTTTCCCCATACATATACACATAGCAACAAACACATGCACACATATATACATACATACGTACATAGTAAAGCATACAAACGCACATATTCAATCAACGTTCAACAATAGATTCTATAATCACACGTACACATTCAAATACGTATACAACACAAGAACGACGACGACAGCAAAAAATAAATAAATAGAAATAAAAACACAAAAAAAGTATCACAAAAGCAATTACAAGAATAAGAAGATCAACAGCAACAACAACAATAACAACAACGGCCACAGAACATACTGTGCAGCAAAATAGACTCAATATGGATATGTAATAGTAAAAGTGAATTAGATGAGTTTAGTTATTCCACGATGCAAACTTAATCCCGTTGAGAAAAATCATCCTGTATACATTAGATAGTTAATTCGGGTTGTCCGCTTTCTTAACCAAACAAAGCGGGTATTAATGGTGGATGCTGAGTGGTGTTAGGAGGGAAAATAATATTCTTTTGTTACTCCGTTCTTCCGTCCCTACGTCCACCCACGACGCCCCGGGCCATGCCTGCCAGCGATTCCAAACTTTAAATGGGAATTAATCATAACGAATAGAAAAGGAAAGGAAAGATATTAATGTTTGCAATAATCTGTGTTAAATCTGCTGGAGTTCATACACACGCACAGTTGGCACAGACAAACATACATGCATATGTAATACATACATACGAATATATATATATACACACAAACACACACACACACACACACACACACACACACATGTTTATCCGAACGGTAGCTACATAGATATATGTCAATATTTACACTGAGAGATACAACATACACATTTGGAAATATGTGGGGGGATCTCGACCACACAAGCTTTTAAATATTCACACACGTATTGTTTTAAGTAATTACACATACAATCGGACATTCGGAAACGCACAAGATCTGCCATGTGACTTACACATACATATATTCATAGAAACACACACACGCGCGCAAACTTGCACATATTATACAGATATTCGCATTCAAAGAACGTCCAATCATACAATCTGTCCTGATACAAACGCATACATCTATTTACTTATGCACACACATGTATCCAATCAATGTTCATGTGGTCTATCACGTTACACATACGCTACCTAAACACACACACATACTCATAGACACGCATACACAGGTACATTCGGAAGGCAGCAAGAATTAAATCACACACATATATACGGTAGCACACAGACATACACATACATACGCACGTCAGCATTCACTCGCGCACGTTGTAACAAACGGTAGAATTTCCATAACCATATGGTTCCGGGTTCAGTCTCATTGCATGGCGCATTGGGCAAGTGTCTTCATCTGTAACCTCGGGCCGACCAAAACCTTGTGATTGGATTTGGTATCTGTGTATATATGTGTGAGTTTGTGTTTGTTTTTGCCCCCCACCGCACCGCTTGACAATTGGTGTTGGTGTGTTTACCTCCCAGTAACTTAGCGGTTCAGCTATAGATACCGATAGGATAAGTACTAGGTTTAAAAAGAAAATAAGCATTGAGGTCGAGGCATTCGACTAAAGATTCTTCAAGGCGGTGCCCCAGTATGGCCGCAGTCTAATGACTGAAACATATAAAAGATAAAAGATAAAAGATAAATATGATTGCATCAAACACGCATATACACATAAACACACATACACAAATACACGCACATACACACACACATACATATACACACATCCATACATACATACATACACACATACATACACACACATACACACACAAACACGCATACACACCTACACACACACAAACACGCATACACACCTACACACACACAAACACGCATACACACCTACACACATATACAAACACATACGCACATACATTCACGCACATACACACACACACATACACACACATAAACACACACATACATAGACGCATTCAACTAACGTTCAAACAAATTTTATTATGACATATACACTCATAAACACACATATAGACACATGCACACACGTACACTTACACATAGACACACACATACACAAACACATACAAACACATGCACGCACATAAACACACATATACGTTGTCATGCACACATATATGGACACATAATCAGATATGCGTAAAAAGTATCAAATCACACACACACACACACACACACACACACACACACACACGCACACTATCACATCGATGCACAACACTATCAGATGCACATATTCAACAGAGACTCCCCTCTCCTACCACACAGTTTATCCCAGTTCACACACATACCTATACACGCACATTAACACACAATCAAACTATAAAAAGCTATCTAGCACACACACACACACATACACACACACACACACACACACACACACACAGACACTCAAGCAAATACTTACTCATACTCAAGCACACACGCATACTATACTATCATATGCTATCACACACACACATACACACACCTACATATACGCATACACATAAATTATCACACGTACACTATCACCCAACGTTCAAACCGTTGAGTGTATCACTGCACATACACACACACACTCACACACACGCGCATACACACACCTACGCACATACACACACATACACACACATACGTATATATATATATATATACACCTACGCACACGTTCATCAATAAAAGAAATCAATCAGTATTTCATTACAGCGAAATGCAGTAAAGATGGCGGAGGCGATAGTGAAAAGACAGACGGTTTGAAATGGAGATTTAGTGTAGTACCAAGATGGCGGTGACATTGAAACGGTGAAACAGAGAGACACCATGTAACAGATAGAGTAGCGTCTATGTATGTCACTTCACCTTCTTTGTACGTCTTTTTATGCCTTCGAATGTCCTTTTTCAGGACTCGAGTTTAAACAACAACAACATCAACAAAAATGATGATTTCAAATTTTGCCACAAGGCCTGTAATTTCTCGGGGTGCAGAGGGGGTTTAATCGATTACATCGACTGCAATACTTGACTGGTATTGATTTTTATCGACCCGAAAGTTTGAAAGGCAAAGTCTACCTCGACGGAATTTGAACTCAAATCGTAAAGACGGACGAAATACCGCTAAGCGTTTTGTCCGGTGTGCTAACGATACCGCCAGCACGCCGCCTTAACAACAACAGCAACAACAACAACAACAACCATAATAATAATAATAACAATAACAATAATAGCTGTACTGGCCATTAGGGTCCATACAGAAAATATAAAATGTCTTATGTTACTTGAGTAACAAAACGTATAGTGAACTTCTGGCTGCGTTCATTGCTGCTGCGTTCATTGCTGCTGCGTTCATTGCTGCTGCGTTCATTGCTGTTGCGTTCATTGCTGCTGCGTTCATTGCTGCTGCGTTCATTGCTGCTGGGTTAATTGCTGCTGCGTTCATTGTTGCTGCGTTCATTGCTGCTGCGTTCATTGCTGCTGCGTTCATTGCTGCTGCGTTCATTGCTGCTGGGTTAATTGCTGCTGCGTTCATTGCTGCTGCGTTCATTGCTGCTGGGTTCATTGCTGCTGCGTTTATTGCTGCTGCGTTCAGTGCTGCGGCGTTCATTGCTGCTGCGTTCATTGCTGCTGCGCTCATTGCTGCTGGGTTCATTGCTGCTGCGTTCATTGCTGCTGCGTTCATTGCTGTTGCGTTCATTGCTGCTGCGTTCATTGCTGCTGCGTTCATTGCTGCTGCGTTCATTGCTGCTGCGTTCAGTGCTGCTCCGTTCATTGCTGCTGCATTCATTGCTGCTGCTCACACCGTCCTCGTCGTTGTTGTTGTTGTTGCTTTCTACTTTTGTTTTGTGAGGCGTAAAGGTGGAGGCAGCGTTTGTTTTGCTGTTGTTGATAAATAAATTTTTTTCTGATCTGAAAACCAGAGAAGAGAAGAAAGCAAACAAACAAAAGCAACCAACTCACATTTGTAATAATGAAAAGCAATTTGCACTGCAGTCATTGCTCCGCCTTCTACTCATTTCTCTTGCTACTTCCACCACTTTCTTTTCTTCGCCGTCCTCTCCCTTCTCTACCTCCTCCTCTTCGTCTCATGATGTCATTTGTGAATTTGATCATGTTTTAAAGTAGTTTTATCATTTTCTTCTGCTATCCTTTTATTTGTTTCAGCCATTCAACTGCTGAAGCACCCACCTCGAAGAATTTTAATCGAACAAATCAACCTCTGTACTTACTCTATCCGCTTCTTTGGCCGAACCGCTTGATTACGGGATGTAAACACAACACCAATTGTGGTAGTGGTGGAGGTAAACAGACTCAAGCATACACACAACACACACACACACACACACACACACACACACACTATATATATATATATATATATATATATATATATATATATATATATATATATATATATATATATATATATATATATATATATATACACATATACTTGGGTTGGACAAAATATTGGAAACACCTAGCATCATACCAACATAATTTTGAAATATCTATAAAACCGTCAAAACCTTGTTTGTTTTTGGTTGTTTGATTTTTATTAGTGTTGCTTAGTATGTTTTGCTAAAATTGCTGTTTCTTTTCAGACATCATCAGAAAAATGTAATTAAAATTCATTGAAATGACAGATCTATCGGGCTTTCAAAGGGGTCCAATTGTTGGCGTTCGTATGGCAGTCGCTAGCGTAACGATAACAGCCGAAATGTTTGGTGTATCAAGAAGTACTGTCTCGAAAGTAATGACAGCCTTCGAGAAAGAGGGTAAAACCTCCTCCTTGAAACAAAACTCCGGTAAATATTGTTCAGCAAATTTAATTATGGAACTTTTCTTCTTTATTTACATATTCCCTCCAGATGAGTCATAGCAATCCTAATATTATCTATAATAATAATAATAATAATAATAATAATAATAATAATAATAATAATAATAATAATAATAATGATCCTTTTCTACTAAGAGAGACAAGGCCTGAAATTTGTGGGAGGGGACTAGTTGATCACATCGACACCGAAAGGATAAAAGGCTAAGTCGACCTCGGTGGAATTTGAACTCAGGGCATAAAGACGGAAGAAATACCCCTAAACATTTTACTCGGATTGCTAACGATTCTACCAGCCTTCCAATGATGATGATGATGATGATGATGACAATGACGATGATGATGACGATGATGATGATAATGATAATAATAAACAAATAAAATTTTGCTCTGTTTTGGTATCTTTAATATCATACAAAGTAAAAGAAAAAAACAATGCTAGGCTTCTATTTACGGTAATAGCATGCCTGAAATTGATTATGGTCAAAGCCCGGAAGATCTTTCAACGGGTTACTGTCAACAAAGTCCCAGTCGCCACAACCATCTCGATCAGGGCAGTCATGTTCCTCGGGATCAAAATAGTATAGGTCAGTGTATTGGCTAGTCTTAGTTGTTCTTTCGCCGAAAGAAGCGAATTGAAGTCGCCGACAGACAGGTGGCACTCCCATTAATTTCTTTCGACATTCTTTGACCAATGTTAACGAATCTACACCTTTGTGGTTGGGTGTCAATGGGTTTATTCCGGATTTGACAAGCAAGGAAGCTACATCCAGATGCTTATTTTGAACAGCGTGGTGTAAAGCTGTGTTACCGAATATATCTTGTTGGTGCAAGCTGTATTTACTTCTGGATAGCAGTTCTTTAGTGAAGTCTATATCAAACGTGGCAGCCATTAGTGCTGTTTTCCTTTCATTGGTGCAAGCATCGACATTAGCTTCATAGCTCAAGAGTATTCGGGCCATCTGTAAATTATTCTCTACTAAGGCCTTAATCAACGCTGTTGACCCCCACCATCCACGGGCATTGATATTGGCACCGAAGGCCAAGAGCATGTTTGCAGCTTTGCGATTGTCTTTGACGACGGCTGCCCAGAAAGGAGTTACCCTTTCCGAGTTGTAGAAATAACACCTCTGGTCGATTAGACACTTACAGTGTGTGATAAGGTATTTGGTTATGACTGTATTGTTAGTAATGGCAGCATAAAACAATGGTGTGATGCCGTTGTATCGAACACTAGTGAGTAACTTCCGGTCTTCTGCAGCGTAGTGGTCCAGGAGTACCATGAAGGACAGTTGATGGTTTTCGTAGAGGAAATTGTGCAATTTTTTAACGATATTTTCTATGGTTTGGCGCTGCACATCCATTTTTGCTGAAGAATTTCTCTGCATGAAGAAAAAAAAGAAAAAGTCAAATACATATGTATAGTATCTGATAGAATGTTCACGTCTTACACGGTCATGAAAATTAATAAGTCATGAGGAGATAAGGCAAGCTGTTATTAAATGGTATGGAAGACCTAACAGATGTTATTTGTGCTACAGGCGCTTTACCATTGGATCAAAGGAATATTTCGAACTTCACTATCCATTTTTGAAAATCTATTCTTACTATCAACATACAATTCTGAATAGTAAGAATAAAGTTTCTAAATTGAAGAGAGTCATTCAAAGTATTGCTTTTGTCTAGTGGTAGAACTGTGGAGGCGCAATGGCCCAGTGGTTAGGGGAGCGGACTCGCAGTCATAGGATCGCGGTTTCGATTCCCAGACCGGGCGTTGTGAGTGTTTATTGAGCGAAAACACCTAAAGCTCCACGAGGCTCCGGTAGGGGATGGTGGCGGAACCCTGCTGCACTCTTTCACCACAACTTTCTCTCACTCTTACTTCCTGTTTCTGTTGTGCCTGTAATTCAAAGGGTCAGCATTGTCACACTGTGTCACGCTGAATCTCCCCGAGAACTACGTTAAGGGTACACGTGTCTGTGGAGTGCTCAGCCACTTGCACGTTAATTTCACGAGCAGGCTGTTCCGTTGATCGGGTCAACTGGAACCCTCGACGTCGTAAGCGACGGAGTGCCAGCAGTGGTAGAACGCTTGTCATTATGGGAACATGTAGACTTGAGTCTCTGTGAGAGCCTTCAATTTTTTCTGCCCAAAGGGAATTTTAATTCAATATTTACAGGGTGATATTTATAACTTTATCTGCTTCAAGTAACACCGTTCTAAAAAAATATTTCCCTTTCTTTCGAAGTTTCAAAATTCTTATGTCATCAACTATATCTCTCTGTATGCATGTGTGTGTGTGTGTGTGTGTGTGCGTGCGCGCGTATACAGGTGTTAAAAGTAACTGTGCAACAAATATCTGTGTTTTACGTGTTCCATGTTTTAAGAAAATAAACTTCAATTTCGTGAATTCGATATCTCGTCTGCAACTGAATGCGAATTATTTTTTACTTGTTTCTTTTTTTGCAAACACATTAGAGCTGTAAAATGCAATTACATGCATGCACGCATATATTGCATACATACATACATACAAATAGATAGACAGACAGACAAACATACATAAATACATACATATATATATATATTTATATATACATACACATTCTTACACATACACATGCAAACATTTTTATTGACGTCTATGGAAGAAATGAGTACATTGTCAATGCACATACATATATATATGGATACATACTTTATATTATATTATAGTGTATATATATATAAATATATATACGCACACACCACGCACACACCACACACACACACACACACACACACACACACACACACACACACACACACATACATACATATTACACACAAGGTTTTCAGGCTAAATTTAACAATTTTTATGTCTCCATTTTGTTTTTCAGGAATAATTTGATGTATTGGTGAACAGTCAACAGCGTTGAAGATCATAAAGACGCAGAGATTAAAGTTGTAGTTAAGAAAAAGTTATCTGACATGGAAGAATGGAAGCCACCTGAATACTGGAAAAGAGTTCTTCGTATCATGATGATTCGCGCCGGGTATCAAAATGCCGACACCATGACTGCTGCTCTGTGAATATTGTAAACGCTGTGAGACGGGATGCAGACATCATAAAACCCAAGTTACCCCAGACTGCGATGGTCTTTGAGTATGTTTCCCGTGAGGGTGACGTCAGACCGATCCACATATTTGAACAGACGACTATATAAATCTCTTGTAGACTGTGGTCACAGCTTTACTCGAGGGGATTGCTGCTAGAAGACCATTTGTGTGGTAGTAGGATTCGACCCCTTGTCATACCTCCGGAAAGAGACAGTAGCAGTTATTGGAGAATTTCTACAATTTCATCAGCCCTGATTTCTGGCATCCTAATTCCTTCATTTGTAAGCCCATGGGTTACTATGTGTGTTGGGAGTGGTTAAGGAAGATACTAAGCACTCTACTTGCAACAGCGAAGTTGAACTGGTGACCAAGATCAAAGACGTATTCGAGGATCTTCGCCGGGACAAATTGAGGAACGTATGCGGAAGCTTCCGTCGTGGAAGCTGGGGAAGGCTACTTTTAGTAATCTTCCAGTTGATATTTTTTGGATGGGGTTTTGTGTTTTCTTTTTACTATACAAACTTTCAAATTTAGCTCGAACATCCTGCAAACGCCTGCGTACAAATGTCTGTCGGGCATGTGGAAGGCAGTGTGATTCAACACGAGGACTTAAACGACACGCAAAGGTACATGGAGCCCAATTACAACAACAGCCAGCTATTGCTAGTAAAAGTTTTGGATGCGAACTCTGTGCAAGACATTGTAGATCTTTGGCTGGACTAAAAAGTCACATTCGATCACAGCACCGTTAAGTTAAGCGTGCAATGGCCATACTCGATAACGAGGGGGCAGCCATCATCATGTATGTATGTATGTATGTATGTATGTGTATATGTAACACATGTATGTATGTATGCATCTCTCTCTGTCTCTCTCTGTGTATATATATATATATATATATATATATATATATATATATATATATATATACATATGCAGTATGTCACTTTTATTAGCGTTTAATCGCGAAATAAAATATAAAATATTTAATTAAACTAGATCGTCTTGTAAATGTATTACATTTATAAAACAACCTAGTTTAATTACAATTTAAATGTAAATTAAAGTACGTTACATACTATAATACATCAACTGATAAGCATCAGAAATGGTTAAACATTAATTGAAAAAGCAACATTTGAAGGTGCCTTTATGAGGTTGGTCGCTTTGCTAGAAATACTAGTTAAATTTCACTCGGATGAAAGATTTTGAAGTTTTGATAAAAGACAACATGTGTATAATGTGGAAAGATAGTGGCAGCAAAAACAGCATGGAAAGAAGAAGATGGAGGAGAAGAAGAAGGAGAAGAAGAAGAAGAAGAAGAAGAAGAAGAAGAAGAAGAAGAAGAAGAAGAAGAAGAAGAAGAAGAAGAAGAAGAAGGAGGAGAAGAAGAAGAAGAAGAAGAAGGAGAAGAAGAAGAAGAAGAAGAAGGAGGAGGAGGAGAGGAGGAGAGGGGGAGAAGAAGAAGAAGAAGAAGAAGAAGAAGAAGAAGAAGAAGAAGAAGAAGAAGAAGAAGAAGATCCGGTGTCTGCTGACTGAAGTTTCAGAATTGGTGGAGAGTATTGCCTCGTCTTCGATCCTAGAAACAAAGAACCATTCTCACCCACACTCATAGGCAGCAGTGGCTGTCAATGAGAGATGAGGATCAATAGCTCAGATTCCCACCTCTGCGGGGAGCGGGAAGATCTAATGAGCTCTAGACCTCCGCCTACCCTGAACGACAGAATCTCTCTAAGGTGATGCAAGATAGTGAGAAATGGAGAATTACTGGAACGTTGCGGAGGAAGAAAACCAAACGAAGAAGAATGGAAGTAAAAACGTGACCTAAACGTGCGAAAAACTCAAGAAGGCAATGACTACAGCAACCAATATGACGATAAAAAGTAATTCTAAGTCGTTCGATAAAATGTATCTGAAATATTACTTGGCAGGGTATGAGGGCAACACAGAAGTAACGGTAACAAGGTCGCAATTGATGCTACCAAAATTTTGACACCGAATAGTAAATATTGTTTTGTGCTTTGCAAAGATGTGTTATTTTGGTCGTCACAAATTGGAATTTATGAACTGGTTTTAAGTGTGGAAATTTTGTGTTTAATGTGTCAAGTACTGAAGAACAATGTCTCTTTCTTTCCTTCCTTGTTTAGGAGAAAAATACCTGTTAAAAAAGCATTTTTCGATCAAATTGCCGTTACTGTCTATTTTCGACAAGATAGCAACACAACAGTTATATTTAGGATATGTCCATCTAAAAACCTATCCAAATATTTCTGCAAATGTCAATCTAAGGAAAAATAAAACACGAATACAGTTACGATACATTGACATTTCGAAAGAAAGAAATAAGGAACACTTAAGCATGATAACATCAGCAGCAGCAGCAGAAGCAGCAGCGGCAGCAGCAGCAGTAGCAGCAGCAGCAAGAGGAAGAACAACAAGAACAACAACAGAAGCAACACTTACACTTATGCATAAGATTTGTCCAGCAAAAATATTTGTTTCTTTCCACAATAGGCACAAGGTTTGAAATATTTGGGGAAGTGAGCACGTGCCAAACTAGTACTTATTTTATCGACCCCAAAACGATGAGAGGCAATGTCAATCTTGGTAACATTTGAGCTCAGATCGTGAAACTAGAAGAAATCCCGCTAAGCATTTCATCCGGCGTACTAACAATTCTGCTGGCACATTGCCTTTATCCAGAAGAAAATTAATGTTTTCCTATCCGCAATTGCTTTCGTTTCTCCTCACGCTTTCGGATCAAAATCATTTGCCGGACAGATACATCTCTGGAATTAACAGACTCCTCATAAATTAGAATACCACAATGTTATCCCATGCTGAAGAAGGAGTGTCCAGAAGACTGGTGATGCTTCTTGTCTTGTCTCACATTGATGATGTTATCGGTCACAGATAGGTGCAGCAAGCTCAAGTTGTAGCGGTAGAAAGAGGGGCAAACAACTGGTGTTCGCTCACCACCTAAACAATGGGTTGTGTGAAGATGCATGGCTCAGTAGTTAGAGCATCGGGCCTACTACAATCATGAGGTTGTGATTTCTATTCCGGGACCGGGCTGTTTTTATAGCCGGACCGAGCAAGACACTTTATTTCACGTTGCTCCAGTTCACTCAGCTGTAGAAATGAGTTGCGACGTCACATGTGCCAAACTCTATCGGCCTTTGCCCTTCTCTTGGATAACATCGGTGGTGTGGAGAGGGGAGGCTGACATGCATGGGTGACTGTTGGTCTTCTATGAACAACCTTCCCTAGACTTGTCTCAAAGGGGAACTTTGTAGGTGCAATCACATGATCATTCGTGACAGAAAGGGGTCTTTACCCTTTAATCAATGCGTTTTCATCTGTTGTAAAGTTATATGCACTTTTTAAACGTATGCACATTTTCAGTTACATCATATTTTATTTATTGTGTTTTGTATCTTTTATCGCTTGCTTGTTTCAGTCATTAGATATGCTGAGGCACTGTCTTGAAGGGTTACGTCGAATAAATCGACCCCAGGACTAATTAAAAAAAAAAAATTGGTTGGCATTTATTCTATCTTTTGCAGAATCCATAGAAAACGAGGATGTAAACAAACCAACAAATGTTTTCAAGCAGGTGTGGTAGACAAACACAACACAATGGCGCTCGCAAATGAACAGAAATGCACCACAGAAAGGTGGCGAGCTGGCAGAAACGCTAGCACGCCGGGCGAAATGCTTAGAGGTATTTCGTCTGCCGTTACGTTCTGAGTTCAAATTCCGCCGAGGTCGACTTTGCCTTTCATCCTTTTGAAGTCGATAAATTAAGTACCAGTTACGCACTGGGGTCGATGGAATCGACTTAATTCCTTTGTCTGCCCTTGTTTGTCCCCTCTATGTTTAGCCACTTGTGGGCAATAAAGAAATAAGAAAGGCACCACACACACACACACACAAAGACATACACACACACATACACAAACTCGACGGCTGTCATGCAATTTCCATATAGCAAATCCACTCATAAGATTTTGATCGGCCCGGAGCTACAATAGAACACACCTGCCCAAGATGTGACAGTGGAACTGAACCCGAAACCACGTGGTTATAAAGCGATCTTTTAAACCACACAGCCACTTGTCTATTTTATGTTCTTATTTTACACTCATTTAAAAAATTTCCATCTGTGTGTGGCATCCAATTTTCCCTCGTCGCTTCCTTTTATATGATTTGTTTGTCTCACTTCACATGTCTTTGTAAACCTTTGGTTGTAACGTTCAACATTTTACAGGTATGAATGATAATCTATGTAAATGCCCTGAGAGGCAGTTGTTAGCACGCTGGGCGAAAGTCTAAGCGGTCTTTCCTCCATCGCTACGTTCTGAGTTCAAATTCCGCCGAGATCGACTTTGCCTTTCATCCATTCGGGGTCAAGAAAATAAAATTAATTTGAGCAATTGAGCAATTGACTTTATTACTCCTAGGTGTGAGTATAAAAAGCAACTGTACCCCCTCTGCCAAGCCATGTCGAGCAAGGGTGACATGGCAGGGCCATCGAACCAGTATGGTCTCAAGCTCAAACTCACGGCCTCCACATCCGATTGTGGTTGGTGGAGAGAACTTGCCGAAGCCTTCGTCCTGTAGATTTTCATTCCAATCCAACGCTTAGAGGCTAAAATAAAAGATCGAAAGGGAAGAAACGAGAGAATCGTAGCAACGATGGAAGAATTCCTTGTGGTATTGATTCTCGCTCTTTAAGTTTTGCGTTTAAAACTAACCGAGCTCAAATTTGCTTTTCGTTCTTTTGAGCTCGAAAAGTGAAGTGTCACTCAAATACTGATGTGAGTGGAATGGATTAATCCCCCACGCTCAAAATTTGCTAGCATCGCGTGCGGATCAACGGAGGTAGTAAATGTATTGACTTGTCCGTTTTCCATGGCTTATCCATGAGTGGAGAGGTGGTAAGTGTAATTGGAGCCAGGTATTTCCAACTCCTGGAAATAGCCCAGGTAGAGCGTAGATGGTTAAGTTACTGTCTCTGTGCTTTCGTGACCAATGATGAAAAAGTCCAACCAGCGACGCCATCTGATCACTGCTTCGCATGATAAAAGGTTGACGTAAACTAAAAACAAAAACATCAGAAATTTTGCCAATTTAAATTCTAGCTTAATCCCCTCCTCTTCTCAGTCCCCTGCGATAAATACATAAAAGAAATAAAACGAAAACTGTACATTAGCACAAATAAAGTTAAATTTAAAATTAAAAACATTATCTTTTGTTACATTTTTTTCAAATTAAAGAAAATCAATATCAAATTTATAATAAAATTGAAAATTTCTTATCTTTTCCTACTTACCAAATACACTTGACAAAGTAAGTTTAACTCATATTTTTATATTTTTGGTTACATATATATATATATGTATGTATATCTATATCTACAACACACACACACACACACAACCACACACACACATGCACATACATTCATTCGTGCATACATATATGTATGTATTATCGATCTCTACTTTAGGCTATCAGCCGGAAAGACGAATAAAATCATATCATTGACAACGAGCACTAAATTAGGAAAATAAAACAAAAATATTCGAAAGATTTGCAGAATGGTGAAACGGAAGCAACAGACGATAGCATTTCCAAATTAATGAAGAAAGAACTATAAGGAATGTGAGCTAAGCTGAGTGGCTTTTTTTTTTTTTTTACTGCATCTTACTCATAGCAAGATACCAGACGATCGACGAAACGGCCTTTACATATAATCAAAGTCACTCGAAATGCAAGAAATAGTAAACATATCTACTTAAAAATCACACCCTGCATTGCAGTGTCTTGCAGCTTTTTCATGCTTTGAGAATCCTTGAAAAAACATTTCGTGTCCCAGGGAACACGTATAAAAATAACACTGTACAACAAATTTCAAGGTCAAGATAAAAAAAATGGTCCTTATGTACCTTTCTATTATGAAGATGATTATGCTCATTTCGAATTTTGTAACAAAAATTTCCCATCACATCACATTTTCTTGTAAAGTCCCGACTTTAATAACTATGCAATTTATACCAATTTCCACGATACCTTAAACTTATTTTGCTCCGAAAGTCAAATTAAATATGTCCATTGTAATTAATTCCTAAATATATCACGAATCGGCATCTTTGTTAGCATTATATAATGTATTAACCTGCATTTTAATACATTATATCCCCGAGAACTACGTTAAGGGTACACGTGTCTGTGAACTGCTCAGCCACTTGAACGTTAATTTCACGAGCAGGCTGTTCCGTTGATCGGATCAACTGGAACCCTTGACGTCGTAAGCGACGGAGTGCCAACAACAACAACAACATAATGATCCTACGAACTAGCTCCACCGGATAGCCCCATCTACCTGCAGGTCTTTGCGAAAGTGTATGCGTGTCTGTCTGTTCTTGCCGCTGTCCAACCGTACGCCCTCATCGCTCGGCGAACACTGCTACTCTCGCAATGCCCGCGGGATATCCGACACATCCAATTCACTCAGAGCAACGAAAGCAAGGACTGTTACCCGTCTTTCGTCACCGACCGACTCGAGGTTGGGGTATGGGTGACACGTAAACAACGAATCAACTGCGGGGAAACAGATATCCCTATGGGCATCGACCTTTCTCAACAACAATGAAAAGAATGTGCGGACGAATTCCACAGCCGCCGAGTCGAAACTTCGCCGTTAGCCCTATAACCACAGGGGATACTCATAGCTGGAGTGATTTTCAATATAGCTTCATTCACTCAAGGCTGGTTGCCTGGGGGTAAACAACAACACTCTTCACGAGAATATATAGTTGAGTAAAAACGAGTAACTGAAACGAACAGAAAAAAAAAAACGTTTGGGTACCTTACCTTACTTGACGTATACGTAAACAAAAAAATATATATATGTGTGTCCGTGTGTGTATGTATGTATGTACACACACACGTATGTGTCTATAATTTATATAGATTGGAAGCTTTGAATTATGTCTCGTTAAATTGTGGGGTGTCCCAATACTGAACAAACGCTCTCTCTTGATTCATGTGCTGTGTGAACATGTTGTCCGGTGGTAGTTCATTATTTTAATCACCACCACCACCATCATCATCATCATCATCATCATCATCATCGTCGTCGTCGTCGTCGTCGTCATTGTTGTTAGTATATATTCTTAAATGGTCATATATACATGTATTCATACATGTCTGTAAGCATTCATACACATACGTACCCATAGACACGTGCGTGAATGCGTGCATGTGTAAGCGCGTGTGTGCGTGCACGCGCGCGTGTGTGTGTATGTATGTATGTATATATGTGTGCGTGGATGTGCGTCTGTGTGCGTAGGTGTGTAAGAATATGTAAATATAAACATATAAATAATAGACATACGTCCATATACATAGACTTACCCATTCAAATATTCGTCTCTGCTGAGTGTACATACAAACACACAAACACACATATACTCACACACATACATACACAAATACGCGTACACACACACACACACACACACACAAACACACACACACACACACACACAATGTGGGCACGCAATTTCACTTTGACATTGGGATCAAATTTCACTGTTACTTCTCCGTTGCGACAAACAGGCAAGACAGAATCATACCATTTGTGCATTCAGAAATACAAATAGACATTATGACCCCGTCCTTAAGACACACACATCTGTGTGATCACGTGTGTGTGTGTATGTGTTGGGTGTGTGTGTGTGTGTGTGTGTGTGTGTGTGTGTGTGTGTGTGTGTTTGCGCGCGCATTGTAGCATAAATGTGACACGAGCAGAAGTTAGACTTTATACCATAATTAACAATCACGTGTCGTTAAGATGAGTTAAATTCTGTCAACCTGTATGTGGTCATACAAAATGCAAGAAACTGCAGTCATATTTCCCGGCATATGAAAACCTGTCATAAGGAAATCTAATGCTACATAAGACGAGGCGATCATCGTAGGAACGTCTTCGATTATAGGCCAGTTTAAGGCAAACCTGAAGCTAAACAACAACGTCAAGTTTAACTTTTGCTACACACACATGTATGTACATACTTGTGTGTGTATGTGTGTGTGTGTGTGTGTGTGTGTGTGAAAAGAATGCGTGTGTAAGTGTCAGTGAGAGTATAGATACATATATATATATATATATATATATATATATATATATATATATATATATATATATATATATATATATATATATATATATGTATGTATATGTAAGAGTAAGAGTAGTAATTTCGAAACTAGTTCCTATTTGATAATGATTTTTTTCGGTAATTTTAAATGTCTTGCCCGCTTACGCTTTGGTATTCCGCTGAATTTCGTTTGGAGAACAATTTAGGTCTTAGTAGACACAAGATGTGATCTATTTCTAGCACATTAAACGTCCATGTGAGTGGTCAACATTATATATAAAAATATACTTTAATCCCCTGAGATCGCAGATATTGTTTCTGAATCTCTTTGATTCTTTAAATGTGCTAGCTTCCTGGTAATAAATCAATATTAATTAATATATGATTCTTTACCCTATGTTTTTAATTAAATTAACCATAACCAAGTTCTCAAACTGGATATATGCAACGCAGTAAATTATTTTTTCTGCAGACATATTCCCGGAATTAGCGCGCCAAAACGAAGACTTTTGAATTTTACCATTAAGCTGTAATTAGCAGAACCATAAACACGCGCACCTATGGCGGTGGGCAACTTTGTATAGGGTTCTGAGGATTATCGCTACATTACGGATCAGGCTGAAGAGAAACAGACATTCGGTAAGAGTGGTAATTTCGAAACTAGTTCCTGTTTGATAATGCTTTTTTTCGGTAATTTTAAATGTCTTTCCCGCTTACGCTTTGGTATTCCGTTGAATTTCGTTTGGAGAACAATTTAGGTCTTAGTAGACACAAGATGTGATCTATTTCTAGCACATTAAACGTCCATGTGAGTGGTCAACATTATATATAAATATATATATATATATATATATATATATATATATATGTATATATATATATATATATATATATATATATATATATATATATATATATATATATATATATATATATATATATATATATATATATATATATGTGTGTGTGTGTGTGTGTGTGTGTGTGTATATATATATATACATATACACACACACACACACACACATATATATATATATATATATATATATATATATATATATATGTATGTGTGTATATATATATATATATAATATAATATAGGATAAAATCTTTATAAGAATTTATCAAGTAGTCAGCGTGAAAAAAACCTCATAATGAAAAAAATTTCTCATTTTTTTCATAAATATATATAATTTATATAAAGGGCATTAACTGTGTAGTAATGCCTCACGCTTCGAGGGACTAAATAAGTCAAAAACTACCAAAAAATAAGCAACATATTTACTGAAAGCGAGGGAATGCAGCTTTCAAAATTAATCTCTTAAAAACATTTAACTTAACGGTAAATCACTGGTTTCTCAATCAATACAGAATAACTGTGAAGTAACCTGTGAAGTAACCTGCAGGTTACTTCACAGTTATTCTGTATTGATTGAGAAACCAGTGGTTTACCGTTAAGTTAAATGTTTTTAAGAGATTAATTTTGAAAGCTGCATTCCCTCGCTTTCAGTAAATATGTTGCTTATTTTTTGGTAGTTTTTGACTTACTTAGTCCCTCGAAGCGTGAGGCATTACCACACAGTTAATGCCCTTTATATAAATTATATATATATATATATATATATATATATATATATATATATATATATATATATATATAATTCAATAATAGGATAAGATCTTTTACAAGAACTTATCAAGTAGCTAGCGTGAAAAAAACTTCATAAGGGAAAAAATCCATCCATTATACCCTAGAATATATTTATTTATATTTATATAGGGGCATTCTTGTTCGTAATGCCCTTATATAAATATATATATATATATATAGATAGATAGATAGATATACATATCTATCAGTATATATGTATATTTATATATATATAGATATGCATACACACACACACACACACACACACACACACACACACACACACATGACAGAAGTAAATAGACACCCTTATAATCATTAAAATTTATTTAAATCTGAAATTATATCTTCAAATTATTTATTGATTGTTATAATGTGAATATTTAATATTTAGTAGACATGCCCTTTATATTTCTCAATGCAAGGACCCTACTAGGAATGTTACGGATCAGATGATCCGTAATTATTCTCTTGCAGAACTTCATGACAAGTTTCATGCAGTAATCTAAAAAGATTTGACTTTGAAGATGTTGTCTTCTTTTAATTATGAAGTGTCCTGTCCATTGTGTCCCAGAGGTGTTCAGTAGGGTTCATACCTGGTGACTGACTTCGCCATGGAAGCTTTTTAATGCCGTTCTCATCCAACAAATCTTGGGTTATTTTAGCCGTGTGGCAAGGAGCCCTATCTTCCATAAATAAAGAATCTTCTTTAATCATTTCACCACTGGAGAATATTAGAAGGAGTCCTTTCTGAAATATGGACACATATTTATCTGAGTTTATGCTTCCCTCTCACTCCACCAGCTCTGATCGACCATTGCTCCAAATTGCTCCCCAGACCATCACAGAATAGCGGCCGTGTTTCACTGTTGGCTGCAATCTTTTCACATCAAATTCTTGATCGCGGAGTCTCCAGACACACACTCGACCACAGTCAGGAAACACAGCAAATCTAAACTCATCACAGAATATGACAGTGTCCCAAAATGCTAGTAGCCTCTCCATCATTTCACTGGCCCAATTTTTTCTCCACTTGATATTGGCTGGTCGAAGAAGTGGCTTCCTTTTTGCTGCTCTGCCATAGCAACCAAGTTTGTTTTGCTATGTCAGAGGCCTTGCAACGAGGATTATCCTCCACATTTCTCTTAGCAAAGAGATGGGTCGGCGAGGTGGTGTAGATTCCTTCTCCTCTCTAGTGAATTGCACAATTACTCTAAAAACTGTAGAAAGCGGGATCCCAAGGTTTTCTTCGATTTTACTCTTATTTGACTCTTATTTCTAGCAATACTGGTGCTGATTAGTACCCTTGCTAACTTTAGTGATGCATATATTTCTGTCTTTTGGTTGTAAAATTGCGAATTAGCTACTCATATTACACACACACACACACACACACACACACATTATATATATAGTATACACACTCATTAGGTACATTCTAGAAGGTTCCAGGCTTTTTCAGGAGCGACAGTTTTAATTGCTGTCCCAAATTATTGCAATTTTATTATATCATTACTTTACATCTAATAAGCTGACCTGCCAACTATTGTTATTCCAGGTTGAAGAAGACGGCTGTAACAATACTTTGAACAGATCTCAGGGAAGCACCGGTTTTGTTACATTGTTTGAAGAATGCAATCGGGACGCAATAATGTTTTGAGTTAAAGGGATAACAACGCTACAGAAACTTATGAAATTTCTCCAGGCTACTTATGGATTAACTTGTATAGGCTGAGAATTTGTTTTTCGATGGTACAAGGGATTCAGCGACGGTAGAGAGAAAGTGAGAGACGATGAGCGGTGTGGAAGGGAGAGAAACGTCAGAACAACAGAGCTCCCGAATGAAAACTGTAGTGTATCTATAAATTCAATATGCATACAATTTCAAGTTTGTGTGGCAACAGTTCACAGAATTATTTATGAAGATCTGAACATGCAAGGGAGGATGCCTGGTTGAGCGCATTACCTCCATTTCAAGACTACTTGAGTTTCCCGTGACTTGTGACGAAAGTTATATGTCTACTGTTATGATCCAGAGACCAACGGATAGAGTGCCCATGGAAGCATTCCGGATCCCCAAGACCTAAGAAGGTCAGGCAAAGCAAGTCACCTGGAAATCTCATGATGAACCCTTTTTTTGAAAGCAAGGGCATCATATACATTCACTGGGTTTCATCTAGCTAGACGATCAACACAAAGTACTTTGTGGGGGTTTCAAGGGCGTTCAGGAAAAGATTTCGTTACGAAAACCAGAGCTCCTTCACTCGGGTTACTGGCACCTGCATCAAGACAATGCACCAGTTCACAATTCCATCCTAGTAACCAACTGCTTGACAGAGATGGGTATCAGAATTGCCCCTCACCAACGCTAGAATCCAGACCTTACATTCTGTGACATTTGGTTGTTTCCTAGCTGAAGGAGAACCTCAGACGTAGTGGTTTTGAAGATATTGAGAAAACAAAGTAGGCTGTAACAAGGGTCCAAGACATCTTTACTTTGGAGGACGGTCAAAGGGCATCGAAGAAGCTTGCAGGAGATTAGAGTTTTGTATTCCTATGAAGTTAATCAATGTCTTTCCTGAAACGCATATTCTTTCCTACTCAAGGCCCGAAATTTTTAGGAAGGGGGTCAATCGATTAAATTGACCCCAGAACGAAACTGGTACTTCATTTATCGACTCCGAAAGGATGAAAGGCAAAGTGGACCTCGGTAGAATTTGAACTCAGAACGTAAAAACAGACTAAATACCGCTAAGCAGGTCACCCGGCGTACTAACGTTTCTTATTTCTTTATTGCCCACAAGGGGCTAAACATAGAGCAGACAAACAAGGACAGACAAAGGGATCAAGTCGATTACATCGACCCCAGTGCGTAACTGGTACTTGATTTATCGACCCCCAACGGATGAAAGGCAAAGTCGAACTCGGCGGAATTAGAACTCAGAACTTAACGGCAGACGAAATACCACTAAACATTTCGCCCGGCGTATTAACGTTTCTGCCAGCTCGCTGCTTTACCTGGAACACATATTGCATATTATTTAATTACAGTTTGATCAAACTGTTATTAATTAGTACATGTAATTCCTACCAAAAGTGTTAAGTGGCACGTCTTTTCGTTTGCTCATCCGCTCGTATGTTTGTGTGCGCGCGTGGGTGCATACTTGCTCGCACACGAATTTTAAGGAACTAAAATATGCTGTTACTAGTTTTAAGTTCTATAATTATGGATTTTCTTCATTATGCATATCTAGCTGTCTGTCGGTCTGTTTCTGTCTCTCACTCTCTCTCTCACCCTCTCTCTCTCTGTATATGTATGTATGTATATGTATAACGTTAAAGACTTTCCGTATTCCCGAGCGTCATACTAATACATCCTTTTGTTGTTTACACCACCTGTCCTCGTCTGTTGTTGTTTTTTCGTACATTCTCCCATATATATATATATATATATATATATATATATATATATATATATATATATGTACATGCGCACATACATACACCCATTCATACATACATACATACATACATACATACAATCTTAGACTATATTTGACATGAAGAATTGGGAATCATGTACGTTGAGGGATATACAGTTATTTCAACACTTTGTACCTCTTCAAATAACAAATACCAGAAAATACCAAATCAGTTGGACTATTATGAGTATTCTATGATGTAATAGATTCATGAGTTATAATTATATCTATTCGTTACGCGATCGAGGTTTATAACAAGTATCTGTCTGTTTATCGATCTATCCATCGATCTATCTGTCTGTTTCCCTGTCTGCCTATTTGACTATCTGTCTATCTGTCAAACTATCAACATGTCTGTTTATCGACCCACCATCTACCTGCCTACCTATCACCGCCAACGAACATTTTCCTGCAGCGAATGTGAATATCTTTTGCTAGTTTCAGTCCTTTGGACTGCGGCCATGCTAGGGCATTATCTTGAAAGGTTTAGTAGAACAAATCAACCCCAGTACTTACCTTTTAAAATCCTGGTATTTATTCTATCGGGATATTTTCTGCAACACAACACCGTTTGTCAGGCAGTGGGTATGACAAATGTAAACACGAAGACATATTCATATACGGTGGACTTGGACACAGTTTCCGCCTAGTAAATTCTCTCACATGGCATTAGTAGGCCTGGGGCTGTAGTAGAAGAGATTTGCCTAAAGCGGGACTGTAACACTGTAACCCGTGACCACGGAATTGTTAAGCAAGCTTCTTAACCACATAGCCATGCATACTCCTGTATGTGAATGTCTTTTTAGATCAGAGAAGTGGGTTGGCGGAATCAGTAAAGCATCATAGAGAGTACTTCACTGTTGTTCTCAGTTAAAACTCTTAACGTCAAGGTTGTAAAAGGATCGCCTAAATCTCACAGAAGGGTCAAAGAGTTTAATAAATTCCTTTTAATTACATTTTTTAATTGTAATTCACAAAATGTGGCTCTTCACTCCTATATATATATATATATATATATATATATATATATATAATTGAGAGAAAAGAACCAAAGTTCATGAACTCATCCATGAAAATCCACTGTCATATAGAAAAACTAAGTAAATACACGATAAATAAGTATAATAAAATACAAAGTAAAAATCATGAAATAATAATAAAATAATAAAATAATAAAATAATATTATCATTATTATGTTATGATTTTTACTTTGTATTTTATTATACTTATTTATCATGTATTTACTTATTAATTTTTTCTATATGTGACTGTGGATTTTCATGGATGACTTCATAAACTTTGGTTCTTTTCTCTAAATTATATATTTATATATTATATACTGTGAAACTTAATTTAATTTTAATTTTTGATAAATTGAATTTAATTGAGTTTTTACCTGTAAATTTGGATTTTCATCCCTAATATTATTATCATTATATATATATGTATATATATATATATATATATATATATATATGTCTATATATATATATATATATATATATATATAAATATGTTTATATATATATATATGTCTATATAAATATATGTCACAAAGGTGTTAATAATTCATTTATGCTGTTTTGATTTACGTTAACTTAGCATCAAATACAGTATATATATATATATATATATATATATATATATATATATATATACATATATACATACATACATAAATTTTAACACACAGCCACCAACATTAAGGGTAGGAGTTAAGGCCATTACATCGAAATCAGTGCTAAAATATTACTTTATTTTATCGACCCTAAAAGGTTAAATGGTAAATTCGAACTCTGTACAATTTGAACTAAGAACATAAAATCGGATGAAATGCTGTTAAGCGTTTTATTTCGGCGGCCTTCTAACGATTGCGCCAGCTCACTGTCTTGTGCCATTTGAAATACCAATAGCATATCTTTTGAACTAAGTATGCTTTTCATTTTTGTCTGTATATATTAAGTACTCCCGTTCATCAAACGTTCATATTTCTTCGAAGCAACTCTGATAAACACATACCAAAGCTTAATGTTGAGATATCTAGCGAAGAAAAAAATCTTTAGTTTTGTTTGGACTGAAAAAAAAGAAAGAAAAACAAACAAAAGGCAACGTTCAGCTCGTCTTACAAGTAATAAATATGATATAAGAATTTCCCTTCACCTTGGCAACCTCTTAGCTTCTCTGTAAGTAACATCAAAGATTGATAATCAGTATCCTTCTCCTAAAGGATGTTTTTGAAAGAACCGAATCACAAATGGTTTTGATTTCATTAAATAAAAAAAGATTTAAAAAATGACTATTAATATAACGTAATTTAACACAAAAGTCGCTTTTCAATATCCGCATCCCTCTAAAATGCTTAAATGTAATGCGTAAATAAATATATTCACATTATGTTGTTATTTCAGGGATACGAATACGAAACCATTGATAAAGTAGTATCAGCTACGAATGTGCAACACCAATACCTGACTTTTTTTTACCATGAAAGCCGTAATTTGTCTAAAATATGTAATCAAAGTATCAGAAGTACTTTCTACGTTTGGTGTTGTGTGTTCTTGATAGCATCAACGGCATAAATCAATCGATTCATAATTTCAGTTCTTTCAATGAACAGATCGATCGCAACTAGTTCTGCTTTAACCACTAATAAGAATCGATTGACTCGTCAACTTGTAAAGCTAAATTCAGTTTCTTCACATCAATGCCGTTCGATTGTGGAAGACATTTAAAATATTCTTCTTTCGACTTTATTATCGAACTGATAAATTCTGGTTCTCTTTTCTTTCTTTCTTTCTTCCTTCCTTCCTTCCTTTCTTTCTTTTCTTTCTTTCTTTCTTTTCTATCTTTCTTTCTTTGGCTCAATTTCATTATGCGACTCGGTCGTACCAAATAAAGCAAAACACCATCATATCTCTGTGATTAATAAGTTCACTCTTTTACTACATGGCTCCAGGTTCAAGTCCAGGGCACAGCATATCGTCTTGTGCCCAAGTGTTTTCTAGCAAAGCCTCTGGTTAAACAAACCCTTTGTAAGTGGCATTTGGGAAGGCCAGAAGGATTATCTCTGTTGTAGGGATAATGGGTAGATTTAATCCCTTGAGTGGCTTTCGGGCAGTCCGTTCTGTTGTACGCAAAGCATTTGAATCAGGTCTCGGTTTCAGGATAACTTTCTTCCATCGTCTTACCAGTGACGGAGGACCTGAAAAGGTTATGTGCGCTATCCCTTCTCCTATAGATTGCTATGCAACAACGGCAATGAACGGCAATTACAACAACAATGATGAGAACAAAAAACCGCAACGACGACGAGAACAACAACAACAACAACAACAACAACAACAACAATGACAATAATGACAACAACAACAGACTATATAGTATATATAGTAAAATGAAATGAAGTATTGATTGTCTTATTGAATAAATGAAATATTGAATATTAAATATTAAATATTAAAGGACTAGTATACTTTCTTGCATTTTAGCAGTCTCCAAGGTCCAGGATTGATTAATAACTGAACTTCATAGTATACCATCATTAATTTGAATTAATTTGAATCATTTGCTTGATTTCAACACCATTAAGATGAACGGTTGTATATCATCTCATGTCTTTTCAACCTGCTTTACATGTTTTCATAGGTCAACTATGAAAATTGTATATGACTGTTTTCTATTTTTATTGTCAGCATATCACTAATAATAATAATAATAATAATAAGGCCCTGATGAGATGTAGTATCCAATATTTTATAATATTTTATAATATTTTATAATATGCACGAATCGATCTGGATATTGCATCGAAATGATCATAGGACATTTTCATTATTATTATTATTATTATTATTATTATTATTATTATTATTATTATTATTATTATAATAAAGTATTTTCAATGGATCAGTTTTGAGCTCTCTTTAAAGTCGATATATATACAAAAACTCAATTGTGAGTATTTTGCTAAGTTTGTTAACAGATACTATATTTTTGCCTAAATTTTGGTATAAAAAAATATATAAATACATATATATGTGTATGTATGTATATATATATATATATATATATATATCCCTTTACCTCTTTACTAGTTTCGTTCATTAGACTGGAGCACCACGTTATATATATATATATATATATATATATATATATATATATATATATATACATATATATATGTATATATGTATGTATATACACACACTCACATACATATGTATGTATGGATATTTGTGTATATACACATATGTATATGTGTGTGATTGTTTCCAAACATTGTTTGACAACCGCTCTTTGTTTAGCTCCGTGTAACTTAGCGGTTCAGCAAAAGGGAAATCAATGGAATAAGTACCAGACTTACAAATAAGTACTGGTCTTGGTTTGTTGGAATAAACTCTTGAAGGCGGTGCCCCAGTATGACCGCAGTCGAAATAGTGAAACGAGTGAAAGATAAAAAAGGAAGAGTTTCTTTTAACCGAGCACAAACGCATGCAAATGTCGCAGTCTGCTTAAGTTAACTTAATAACTAAATTAGCAAGTTCAATTGCTACGCTGCTCTTTGGAGGCATTTATCGAATTGATTTGCTTCTGGCTGATCTGAAAAGAAAGAGATACCCCCACAACACACAAAAAAAGAGATATTGGCATCGCATAGATCTATACTTGTGGTTTGTCAAATGCAACTGTCAGAATACAGACAGAAGGAAGTGTCGCCTTTTAGTAAGTTAATTAACACACCTCAGTACTGCAGTATGTATTGTGTTGCTATTATATGTAGTATTTCGTACATTTGAAACTGTGCATTGCAGAGAAATGAATAAAGTTGTTATTTATTCATTTGTTTGTTTAGATTATGTAATAGAAATAATGTAACCCGGAACAGGCAATAAAGTTCTGGTGTTCACTATATTTATTTTGGTGATGGGGGTCTCTTCTCCGAAGACCTTCTGCTGTTCAGTTCACTTGAATGTTTCTTACCACTATATTTGGTAAATCACTCGCAAAGCCGAGTGGCACAGTATGCGTGCGTGTGCTGTGTTCTTAACCCAAAGATCCCAAAATCGAAATTACGTCGTGTGTAGAAACAGATAATATTTTTGACATTTATACATCGCCACTGAAATGTCTACAAATATTTCAACCACAACATATATATATATATATATATATATGTGTTTGAGACATATTTCATCTGCAGTGTATTTATTTGCCTTCTAGCAGTTGAAATATTTCACAAACATATTCCAACTAACCTAAATTCCTGCATATATATATACTTTTAATTCGTGTACGGTAAATGCCTCGGAGAGCGCTCGTAAAAGTTCCTATACTACTTGTTGCTGGCTACCGCCTAGTATTTCCATCTCTCAGAATAAACCTATGGTATGGATTGTTATTCATCCTACACTACAGTGTAGGATAAATAAAGTATGGGCCAATAAATCCAACAGACCTCTTTTTGATTGGTGTAAAATGGTAAATATCCCCAAGTTAGACATCAATACAACCATTAATGTAAAGTGCCTGTAAAGTATGCACGTGGAGTAATGGACTCGCTTAAGATCCACAGATAAAAATATATAATAATATCCTATTGATGTGAAAATGTAGTCACAAAAAAGCATGGGTTATGCAGAAACGTATGCAGCAATGCATTAATAAGATATAAAAATTTCCATCTTCCAAATTTTTCAGTATTACCTTCTATATATAAATGGGGGTGGGCTGAAAGGTACCTGGCTTTAAGGGTATCGCGAAAGGTCTGGTTGGAGTTCTTTTACAGGGCTCAGAAGAACTGGAGGACCGCTGCAATAAGTTTGTAAATTTGAGAGGGGAATATGTTGAATAAAACCACAATTGACTCATCTTCTTGTCTTTTCTTTTACCCAAAGTCATGAAGTTTCCATCAACCCTTCGCGGATATGTGTGTGTGTGTGTGTGTGTGTGCGCGCGCGTGTTTATATATACATATATACCTACAGGGTTAGTAACAAATTACGTTATGCAGTAGATATTTATACAAGGTGAAGAGGTTTCCAGCTGACTGGGGGTATACCAAAACCCATATTGCATACTGGAATAAATAGAGGCCAATTTTCGCTTCGTATGTAGGATAAATAAAGAATTCTATTAACGGGAATTTATGCTTCTAGTTGCCAATTTTGGTTATATATCTGCATCTATATTTATGTTGGAGGCGCAATGGCCCAGTGGTTAGGGCAGTGGACTCGCGGTCGGAGGATCGCTGTTTCGATTCTCACACAGGGCGTTGTGAGTGTTTATTGAGCGAAAACACTTAAGCCCCACGAGGCTCCGGCAGGTGGGTGGGGGCGACCCCTGTTGTACTCTTTCGCCCCAACTTTCTCTCACTCTTTCTTCCTGCTTCTTGAGTAACGCTGCGATTGACTGGCGTCCCGTCCAGTTGGGGGAAACACATACGCAACACATCCTCCATAGAAACCAAGAAACCTGGCTAGGCTTTGAAAGGGCGAAAAGAGAGATATTTATATATTCATTCATGTGCCCCGGAATCGGCTTGACATGACTCCAATTCCCTGTGTTGTGTTTCATACAGACAATCAACCAGGTTCTTGTTTACCATTCTTTAATGTTGTCTGACGAAAAATGTCTTCGATGGTCTCTTACTTTCTTCTCCACCACACCTCTTGCTAGAATGGCCTTGACCAGTGACACATGATGCGTTGTATGTCTAAACTATTATAACTTTGGGGAATTGATTTTCAACAATCGGTGTCTTTGGACTTTCAACTTCTCTAGTGTTGCATCGTTTGTCTAGCTTATTCTGTCCAATCTGCAAAAGATTCACATAAGAAAGACCTTCGTCTTCTCCATAGCTGTGTACATTGTCCATAGTTCTGCCCTGAACAAAGGACAACTGGCAAAATCTAACTGTTTACCAGCCTCAAATTTGAATGCAGTGTTATGTCTTTTGAGGTGAAGATCTTTTTCATTCTTATGTACGTTATTTTAGCTTTATTTAACAATTGATTAACTTCTACATACTGACCTTCCAGATTATTTAGTCGTGTTTACTGTAGTACTTAATCATGTAAACTCCAACCATATAACGGTTTCTCCTCCTACACCAACCCAGCTAATCAGTCCTGATTTCATGTCTAGTTATCTGTTTTCTTACCGGGCCATTACCAGTTGGCGGCCTATAGCTAGATATAAATTCGTCTCCTTGTCACCCAAGACAGTGGTAGGATTCGGTTGCATGCTTGGGTGTCTGTGCAGCTCCATTTGGAGAGGGCACTGCTCAACCAGAGGCCGGGGAAGTTCTAGAAAAGGTGGATCAAAAATTGCCTGTCATTCTATTTCTGGTCAGTTTAACGCGACTGACGGTTGTTCACCTTGCGCTCGAAAATCAGAGACTTTTATTTACAGAATCTTGATGGACCTTTTACATTTCATGTTGCAATATGCGGACTCTGTTGGATAACAAGAGTGACTGTAGGCCTGAAAGACGCACTGCACTTCTTGCTCACGAGCTGAAGCGATATAACATTGATACAGCTGCACTTTCAGAGACTCGTATAGAAGGTGATGGTCGGCTTGAGGAAGTAGGAGGTGGATATATCTTTCTTGGAAGGGGAGGCAGAAGGAGGTGCGCAGAGAGGCTGGTGTTGGCTTTGCAGCTCGATCTGATATCCCTAAGAAGTTGGAGGAGCTTCCTGTTCCTATAAATGAATGTTTAACGACTCTACGATTTCACTTGAAAGGTGGGTGGTTTGCTACTCTAATAAGTGCCTACACACCTACTTTAACGAGTTTCTGATGAAGATAAAACTATATTTTATACACAGCAGAGAGCCATACTTGGGAAATTCCCTAGTTCTGATAAAGTCATTCTACTGGGAGATTTCAATGCCAGGGTTGGAACGGACTGGCAAACATGGAACTCACTAGGACGTTTTGGTGTAGGGAAAATGAATAGCAATGGTCTCATGCTACTGACATCGGTTCTTTACTCATGTGAGACATGGACCCTTTACAAACGTCATATAAGGGTCCTTGAGCGCTTTCATCAGAGATGTCTCAGACACATTCTGAATGTTGGCTGGACCTTAAAAATTCCAGACATACAGGTGCTGAGGACAGCTGATATCTTGAGTATTGAGGCGATGGTGCACAAGCAACAGTTACATTGGACTGGACACCTTATTAGAATGAAGGATAGCAGGATCCCTAAGCAGATGCTATATAGGGAACTTGTTAATGGAAAGAGACCCCGGCAGAAACCAAGGCTGCAATTTAAGGTCTGTGTCAAGTCCTCATTAAAAGCCTGTGATATGCAGGAGACCGATTGGAAAAGCAATGCCTGTCATCGCCACAGTTGGAGGACGCAGGTTAAGGAGGGGATCGACACCTTTCAGAGAGCACATATTCTGCATGAAGAACTTAAGTGTGCTGCTCGAAAACGCATTGGTGATGTAGTTAATGGGGAAAGCTTCGTTTGCAATGTTTGCATTCGTGTATGTTTGTCAATAGCAGGGCTCATTAGCTACCGATGGAGCTGCAAATGCAAAATATAAGTTAATCCTAGAGCGCACAATATTCCTGAAGATCCGCAATGGTCTTCCTTAGTCACTAGTGGACGGCCATCATATATGCATGTATAAATACATACATACATACATACATACATATATATATATATATATATATATATATATATATATATATATATAACACAGAGAGAGATATACATGTATACACATACACACACAAATATATATATATATATATATATATAAGGAGAGAGAGAGAGAGAGAGAGAGAGAGAGAGAGAGAGAGAGAGAGAGAGAGAGAGCGAGAGAGATTGGTTGATTGATTGTTAATATGTTTGCGGATGTTTATGTATTCATTAGACAACAGGAAAAGCAAACCAAAATAAAAGGAGGTGGGGAGGGGTGTGTATGAAAAAATCTAACAAAGCATTTGAATAAATAAATATCCAAAAACAAAACTTTAACTTCAGCTGTGCAGAAAATAATCGTGGCGACGGCGGCGGCGGCGACGGAAGACGAGGGAATCGAAAGTCATGGCAGTACGAAAAGCAAAAGAACAAAAGAAAGAAGAGAGAAAGTAGAGTCATTAATGAAAGGGGGAACGACGACGAAAGGAAGAGGTGACTGGGAGGGGGACGGGGATGGGAGGAGAGTAGGGTGGGATGTTTAAGAGCAAAAAGAAACAAACAGAGAGAAGAAGAAAAGATTAGACGAAAACATTGAACGTGGGTGTGTGTGAGTGTTAAGCTTTCGCTATTGGCCAAAGGTCAGTTGCCGCGGCCTTTACTGGGCCAAAGGTGAAACATTGTTCTATTTCAAGATTTGAGCAGGTTGGTGCTGAAAGGTCGAGTATTGGAATTTTCAGTAAATGATAAAAGATAATTAATAAATAAACACAGGGTGAGGAAGAGAGGACGGACGATTTTGAAATGGCTATTACTCAGCCCCAGCAGAGGCACATATATCCGACATTTACCAACAGTCCGTGGTGCCTAAGCAGTTTTTTTTATTCTTGTCAGGTGAAGCCATGACGCTGTGGCCGATAGGACATCGCGTGTTCGCCTACGACAGTTACGTGAAGAATAACGAGTCTGTCACAGCAGTTCAGCGTGAGTTTCGGTATTATTTCAACATTCATTGAAACCAGGCTGTTCCTACTCGTAACACAATCTTACGTTGGCTGAATGCACTACGTACATGAGGTACACTAATGAATAGGAGACTGGTGGGGGTGCCACGAACTATTCAGACCCCGAAAAATGTGGAATGCGTCAGACAAGCTTTGATACGGAGTCCAAATCGCTCTTCTTGGAGGCATTCCACTGAACTTGATAATCGATTGGTAAGGCTTATTTTGCATGAAGCCCTGCATTTGCACCCTTACAAATTGGTCATTGGGCAACGGTTTAAACCATGGGACTATGCACAGCAGCTTAACTTTGCACGTCAGATGGGAGCAATTTTTGAGGCAAATGACAACCTCATTTTGTTAATGAGTGATGAAGCTCATTTTCATCTTAATGACATGGTGAATCAACAGAACTGTTGTTATTGAGCACTTAAAAGTCCAAGAGAACTGCATGAAAGACCACTGCACAGCCCAAAAGTGACTGTCTGGTGTGCTGTTGGAAAAGCTGCCGTTATTGGTCCTTACGTTTTTTGAAGACAATTATGGAAATGCTGTTACTGTAAACTCCGAGCGTTACATCGAGATGATAAACAATTTTTTTTGTGCCTGAATTACGATGGGAAACGTATGCCTATTCAATGTGCGTCATTTCAACAGAATGGGGCGACGGCCCACACAGCTAGAACATTAATGGACGTTCTTTACCCTCTCTTCGATGACCGCCTCATTTCCAGGTTTGATGATATTCCTTGGCCCCCTCGGTCCCCTGATTTGTCCATGTGTGACTATTTCTTGTGGGGAAACCGCAAGGCACGTGTGTATGCGCATAAGCCCCGAATATTGGACGATTTGAAGGAAGTTATTCGCGTGCAAGTCACCCAAATCGACAGAGCAATGCTGGAGAGAGTAGGGGCCAACTTCGAAGAGCGCTTTCAGAAATGCATCAACGAAAAGCGACACGACATGATGGATGTTGTTTTCCACACTTGATTTTGACAAACGCTAATTCAATACAAAAACATTGACGTCAATAAAATTTCTTTGTAGATAAAATTAATGGCTTCCTTGAATTTTTCAAAAATACCCGTCCTCTCTACCTCCACTCTGTACAAGGTACTTTGGTATCTATTTATATTTAGCTGCGAGCCGTCAAGGCTTGAGGTGGCCAGTGTTCAAATATTGGCCACCACAATGCACGATATTGTTGCTTTTGTTGTTGTGGTTGCTGTTGTTGTGGTTGATGATAATCATGATGATGACGACAACAACAACGATGATGGTGGTGGTAGTGGTGGTAGTGGTGGTAGTAATGATGATGACGATGATGATGAGGACCACATCGATGGTAGTAGTCGTGGTAGTATGAGTGAAGGTAAAAGATGGTGATGTCGATGACAACGAACTACTACTACCACCACTGATGATGGTGATGACGGTGATGATGATGATGATGGTGATGATGATGTTATAGTTGGACCCCGAGAAGACCCCTTATGTATTAAATGCCTGATCTATGATCAAAGCCGTTGCACTTGTTATTTTAGACACTTTACTTTCCCCCCGTAACCAGCTTAAAACCAAACGATCGAATGTGTTAACTCTTTTCATAGCAACGCACCCAAGACCGCCCTTGGTTTTATGATTCACACTTCATTTCTAAAGAGATGTAAGTTATAACCTTCCATCAAAACTTCATGTTAATTCATGTTTTAGACACTCGCTTAGCTATTTCTTTTATTTTTCTATTATTTCTTTTATTTTTCTATTATTTCTTTCAAATTCAAATCAACTCGCTTTGCCAAGTATTAGCAAAGCGAGTTGATCTGAATTTTCTCTGCCTACCTATGTTTAAAATCACCTGATGATAGCAGTTTTTCTTTTTCAAGGGGTAATCTTAGTCACCGAACAATTCATCAATAAAAAAGAAAATGCTGCTGAAACAACTGTTGTGAATTTTACAACTTCCTTCGTGATCTTTTATACAAACGCCATACCTGGAACCATCAGCATGTTGAATCTATAATATAACTTGCATTGGATCGGAAACCTACATGTGTATGTGTGTGTGTGTGTGTGTATTTACATTCATATATACATCTCTCTGTGTGTGTATATATATATATATATATATATATATATATATATATATATATATATATATATATATATATATATATATATATATATATATATATATATATATATATTCACACATACACATGTATATATAAGCGTGGAAAATTTCTTTGTAATACAAATTCAAATATCAGTCAATTAGATTTTGCATTTCAGCATTACGCGGTCGATAAATAAAATCCCACTCTGGGGTCTTTTCATCTGATGTTTGCTCTGTCAGTCTTTTTGTTCCTCTCTTTTTCTTTTCAGAAGAAATCCGTTTTGTTTAGACCTGGAGAGGCACAGACTCCTCAAGATGTAAGAGTACGCAAACGCAACTTAATACTCCCATGAGTTGTGGCATCTCATTCTTTGATCCAGAAAGGTTGATAAATATCACGTCGCTCTAATAATGATGGGTAGAATGCTAAAAAATCATTTCCGGTTTGGAATTGCAGATTTTTTCATGATGATCTAAGCATAGC
>NC_142952.1:24764829-24772329 GCF_046866305.1 Octopus bimaculoides
TAACCAGAATATTACATTTAACGGCGAGTCAACCGCTGGCAGTTCAGTTCTATTGCTGTCTAAATATATTTATAATACGCCCCAAGAACGAAAAAAATAATCCTGGTCTACAAGTAAGTATCTTGCGCCTTTACCAATTCTTCTTTCAGGAGTTGTCATGTATTGTCATGTATTGTCATTCTTGTCATTGTTTAGCACGAAATCAGTCAAGTTTCAGAAGCACAGTGATGTCACCATTCCATGCATGACCATCACATATGTTTATATCTTTTATTTTTTTTACCTTTTAGTTGCTTCGGTCACTAGATTACGTTAATGCTAGGGCACCGCCTTGAAGAATTTAGGAATTTTTAGTTGAACGAATCGACCCTAGCACTAATTTTTTTTTTTTAAGCTTGGTAGTTTTTTTATCGCTGCCTTTTGGCGAACCGCTTACTTACGGGAATATAGACTCACCAACACCGAATGTCAGGCATTGGTGCGGGACAAACACAAACGCAAAAACACACAGATACATACAGATACACACACACACACAAATAGATATGTATTCGAAGGGCTTCTTTGAGTTTCCATCTACTAACCCCACTACAAGGCTTTGGTTAGCACGAAGTTAAAGTAAAAAGGCACTTGCCCAAAGTGCCACACAGTGGGACTGAATCCGGAACCATGTGGTTGGGAAGCAAGCTTCTTATCACATAGTCATGCCCACTTTGTTTTCGTTGGTCTCGAAATAATTTTACAAACTTCCGAGGACGTACCATAATTCTTTTTTTTTTGTCTCGAGGATGGATGGGTGGGTGGGTGGGTGGTGGTAAATGCTATATCTCGAACCATACACATAAAGCAGTAAATAACAACACGCGTTCAACCCCACTTCATTTCAGATACAAAAATTCGAAGGGTCTCATGAGCAGCTTTGGACATTTTCTATCCAAAAGGGTGTTTTCAATGTAATACATGCTATCTTTTATAGCTTTATGTATGCTTCGAGGTCCACTGTTACAAACAATAAAAAAATGCTATTTATTATAGAAAAAGAATATCACCGCATATTTTATCTAAAGTGTTTCTTTAATGAAAGTTGGGTGCGATTTAGGGGAAATTTTGCCAACATTTCTAGGGTTCGTAAAGGTTTTGCAATTGGATTGTCAGAGGCGAAACAGAAGGATTGAACTCATATATGGGTGGGTTGATCTTTGGTTGAACTATCAACGGTCCACATTTCCTTCTTGAGGGGCGTTACACTTGAAATGTGCTGAATTCGTTATGATATTCAGTTTGGTCCGTTTTTGATGTTAAAGATAATGTACTTAACTGCAAACTGCACTCTCTGTCTGTCTCTCTGTGTCTCCGTGTCTCTCTCTCACTCTATCTACCTATCTATATGTATATATCTTTCATTTTTTACTTGTTTCACTCATGAGACTGGGCATCGCCTTGAAGAATTTTTAGTCGAACATATCGACCCCAGTACTTATTCTTTTATAAGCCTGGTACTTATTCTGTCGGCCCCTTTTGCTGAACCGCAAAGTTGCGGGTACGTAAGCGCACCAGCACCGGTATGAAGCAGTGGTGGTGGAAAAGCATTGACACAAAGACACACACACACACACACACACACACACACACACACACACACACACACACACACACACACACACACGCATGTACATATATGTATATATACGATGGGCTTCTTTTAGTTTCCGTCTACCAAATCCTCTCAAAATGATATATATATATATATATATATATATATATATAAAGAGGTTATGTATTTGATATATATTAAAATGTGTGTGTGTGTGTGTGTGTGTGTGTGTGTGTGTGTGTGTGTGTGTGAAAACATCACTTATGCTTCATATCAGCTTTAAACGGTTGGTCGAAGATACGAGATACGTAGAGATAGTTAATTTGATAGATTCAAAGATAGATAAATAGGTTCACAAATAAATAAATAGATAATTAGAAAGATAGACAGATAAATAGATAGATTCATATCTAAATAGATACATAGCTGCATAGATTGATAGATAGAAAGTTAAATAAATAGATTTAGAGGTAAACTGTTGGATAGATAGATAAATAGATAGATAGATAGATAGATAGATAGACAGATAGATAGAAAGATAGAAAGATAGATAGATAGATAGATAGATAGATAGATCAGTAAATATCTTGACAGAGGGGTACATAGATAGATTAGTAAGCAGATAAAGGGTAGATAGATAAATAAACATACATATATACAAAGAGACAGACAGACAGGTAGCTACATATAAACTAGTGGTAGATTTAATCTGTCGTTCGATTTAACGTTACCCAGTCCATAAACATTTTTAGCAGGTCTGACACTGTTATACGAATTTCGGGTAGCTTCCTAATTTCAGGATAATTTTATTCATCCCTTCCACCTACATTCGTTTGATGAAAATCCTTGAAGGTTATAGCCAGAAATGTTTCTGACGAAAGTAGCATTAATTTTCTAGGTCGTTCAATTTTTCTCAACGAATCTGTGGGCTGATTAAATAAACATATCAATAACGAACGTATAAATAACTACTGGGAACAGTTGTAAGTCGGTAAATTTACTATAATAAAGAAAAATATTTAAGGCCCATTATTTATGCCTTGTCTTGTGTGTGTGTGTGTGTGTATATATATATATACATATATATATATATATATATATATATATATATATATATATATATATATATATATATATATATATATATAGTTTTACATACATATACATACAAACACACAATGGTTTCAATGTAAACGACTTACTCCCTCCCAAGAACCTGTTGAACTTGCGGCAAAATTTGAAACCGTTATTATTATCATCATCATCATCATTATTATTATTATTATTATTATTATTATTATTATTATTATTATTATTATTATTATTGAGTAAAAGAGCAATGCATGCCATAAATGTGACACTGGGGTACAAATATACAAACCCCAGCATACCCATCACGAATATCCGTCCGATAAGGGAACACCAGGCACATGATTCACAGCCATATGTGTGCAACATGGTGATCGCATATCAAGATAAACAGCACATTACCTTGCAGGTGGGATCCAATTAGAATTTTCTTCAGGTTTAGTAACCTACGCCCACAAAAGATCCCTGAATGAGGTTTGTTTAAGAATGATGAATGAAACACCTATGTTTCCAGAGGTGAATTATTCAAACCCCAAAGAATTCCTCTCAGTACATGGCTATGGTGCTACCCCTCTACTTCTGCTCGTGATCAGAGACGCATATATCGTCAGCCACTAAGGGACATGCTCAACTGGTTAAGGTCAAACGACTGACAAGCAGATCTGTGGTAGCGCATCTTTTCATACAAAGAGAAAACATGTACATGATAGCACTTCCAATCAGTTACGATCAAAAGCCATGAGAGCCACTGCCTATTATTATTATTATTATTATTATTATTATTATTATTATTATTATTATTATTATTATTATTATTATTATTATTATTATTATTATTATTATTTTTATTATTATTATTATTATTATCACGGCAGGAAATAAGAAAATTATCGACGGAAATTTCCCAACTAAAAAGCGGACATCGAAAAATCAGTAGCTAAGAGACCTATACTTAATAATGTAATCTAATCAATAGACAAGACACATATATGCATATGCAGGCACGCCAACGCCGCATACAAACATAGAATATGTATATGAGTGGGTCGCAGTATTCATGTTCGTCTTATATATATATCCGACGTGTGCATATGTTTCTTTGTTAGTGTGTGTGGTGTGTATTTGTGAGTATAAATGTGTTTAAGTGGAGGTGTAACCGTGTGTGTATATGTGAGTGTATATAGGCATTGTGATCGCCTATGTATGTATGTATTTGGAGGTGTGGTCTTGTGCGTTTGTGGTATCAAATGTAAGTTTATTTTAAATAGTTTCATATTCTAATGACGGCAATATTTGAGAAGTGGTCTCTTATGACATACATACACACATACGGATAAACACACGTAGACACACGTAGTCACACGCATATGCACACACACACACATGCATTCACATTCACGCATACACGCACATGCACACATACACCCTGACAGAGTCACACTTAAACACACACTCACGCATATACACACAGATAGACACTCATAAACATACATACACACACTCATACATACGCATACACATACACAGATTCTCACGCACGTATGCATACACATATACACACATTCACACACAGACAATTATAGACTCACGAATACACATACACACACACACAGAAGCACATAAACATACATACATGCTACCACACAAGCGCACACACATACAGTTCCAGCTACACACAAATACAGACATTCAAGCACTCACACACATACACACATAAACACACAGACTTAAAGACATACATATGCACACGTATACACGCACGCAAACACACACACACAGCATCCTCACGGCCAACCTCAAAGGTAACAGCACGAACATACACACATACACATGCACATACACACATACACATACACATACATATATGCACACATACACAAACACACACAGCATCATCATCACCGCCATCCTCAAAGGGAACAGCATGAACAACAAAAGCTACAACAACAGCAAAAGCGTCGACAACAACAACGACAAGAACAAGGTTCTTAACTGTTGGTAACAGCCAACCAATATAGGCGGGTCTCTGTCAGTCACGTGCAAACTGCGGCCTGCGAGACTTTAAGAATGGCAAGCCTAACTTCAAGGGGAAAATATAGTTTATTAAAATTACCTTAAACCCTTTTATTAGTGCGGCCCGCTTAATGAGGAATCATGTCTCATGCGGCCCACTTCTTGAAAGAAGGTTGCCTATATTTACTCTATGTTGTTGTTTGACCTGTTAGAAACAACAGTCAGATCTCCCTTGTAACCCATGATTCTGTCGTAGACAATGAAGGCAAGTACATTGGAAAATTTGGTTTTGAGGAATGGTGTGCCTAGGAAATAAGACGAAATGGTCACTGTTGGAATATTCTTATCATTGGTTGCTCAACCAAGTCTGACCGAGGGTTAAAAGACAACAACGTCACCCTTTGGTTTATAGCAATGATGATCATATATTAACAGGAGCTAAAGAACAACAACAACCACAACTCATTGATTATTGGTCTGCCCAATTAAGTCTTACCTGGTGTTAAACAACAACTACAACGCCTCTTTGATTTATAAATGTGCATGCCAGATAATTATCTGGGTTAGACAGCAGCAGTAGCCATAACTACAGCAACTAGTTCCTTTTGGTCGTTGGTCAAGCTTAATCAGAATTGATCCGGGTGTTAAACAGAAACAACCACTCCCTTGAACGTGGTCCTATTCTGGTAGGGCGGACCAAAGGTTACATAACCAACTCTACTCTGTCGTTGGCGTGTTTATTCTGGGCCAGCCCTGTAATTCGTAGAAAAGCCATGTTAAAGTGCAACAATGTGGATATCATCCTCAGTCATCGCTGAATATTCTGATGGAATACAAACGATGTGAAATATATTATTCAAAATGAAAATATTTGTATTTGAATTTGTTAAAAACACGTTTATGTGTTATTGTATGTCATCATTAATATATGGTGTAATATATAGCAACGCATAAAAAGTGGTCAGCACCCCATTTATTTTGTTTAAGACGTAGTGTGTCCACGAGCAGTGCCGATTAAGGAAGGTGTAAATCATGAGACTGCCAACAGGGACTTATCACTATATGTATACATACATGCATACACACATACATACATACATACGTACATACGTACATACATACATACATACATACATACATACGTACATGCATACATACAACTGTTCCTGTCTATGCGTGTGAATGTGTGCTGTTTTTCTTGTTATTGTTTTTAATTTATATCTGATTTGCCTATATGTACGTTTGCACGCACACACACACACACACACACACACACACACACACACGCACATACATATAAATATAAACATTCATACAAGCATATACATACATACACGCACATATACATAAGTATATGTATGTATGCATACACTTACTTTTATATAAATAAATATTAGTATACAAATATATATATATTTATATACGAGGTCTGAGCAATAAATATCCGAACTACTGCCATAGTAACGAAGCTAAAGCATGCAAAGTGAAGCCGCTTGGCACAGACCTAACTCATTTCCGCTGTTTACAACAATGCTTCGAAGGAAGGTGTGTAGCGTGTGATCTTCTCATTGACTATGACAAAGAAATTTGCCATGGCGATACCTGCTCAGACGCCTACGCAAAGTTGCAGAAAGTGTGTGGAGAGGAATGTATGAGTCGCACACAAGTGTACGAGTGGTTCAGACGTTTCTAAGATGGTCGAAAAAATGTCGACATTAACAAACGTTCTGGGAGATCCGCAAACATCAGAACTAAGAAAAACATCGCAGATGTGCGTGCAGCTGTGAGGGGAAATCGTCGAATCACCATCCGTGAGTTACCAAAGGACGTGCAGTTTAATTACAGTTCAGTTAACTCATTCAGTACCATAGATTTCGGGAAACGCGTTTCTGCCAAGTTTGTGCCCAAACTGCTTTCAGCTGACCAAAAATATACTCGGGTTTCAATTGCACAAGACCTCCTTGATTGTACCGAGAATGATGAAAACTTTATGAAACTCTGCGTAGGCCTCTGTGCAGGAATCGCCAACCTTTTGGCAAAATTTGATCTAGATTCTCTGCTCAACTTTCTGTCATGGTCAATGCGACGATCACACCAACACACCTTCGTTCCATGCACTGTTGTAAACAGCGGAAGTGAGCTAGAACATTAAAACTTAGTGCGCATTCACAGCTGAGTTCAAGGTCAAGCAGTGTCAAGCGGTTTCACTCTGCGTGCTTTAGCTTCGGTACTATAGCAACAGTCTGGACACTTATTGATCAGATCACGCACACATATGCATTATCACACCACAGAGACAGACATGTATATGTATTGCTGTCATAAGAGTTTAGAAAGATCGAGGGAACGTGAAATATTTTATCTGGGAAAGAGTGCAGTTTGAAACAACAGCAGACAATTATGTGAACTAATGTGTACAAATATTGAGTTTTTAGCTTCTGTCTGCTTTGAGTTTCATCATTCTCAAAAAGAATTGTGTGCGTGTGTGATTGTTTGTACTTGGTGTAGAAAGGAGAGAACGGGTATTATTTTTCTATAGACAGAGTGCGGTGAATATATTGTCGTCTAAATTACGCAAAAATGAAAATAGCACTGACATCTCATTTTAACAAGAAGAAAGAGTGAGAGAGAGTTGGGGTAAAAGACTACAACAGGGGTCGCCACCACCACCTGCCGGAATCTCGTGGTTCTTTAGGCGTTTTCGCTCAATAAACACACACAATGCTCTGTCTGGGAATCGAAACCGTGATCCTTCAACCGCGAGTCCGCTGCCCTAACCACTGGGCCATTGCACCTCCGCTACT